>NC_060187.1:84276360-84548860 GCF_021184085.1 Oncorhynchus gorbuscha
ATTAGGGGAGGGGTGGTAGGTTTAAGGGAAAATAATACAATGGAATGTTTGTAAAAAAATGTATGGGGATTGGAAATGATAGAGACAGTTACATTGAAAGGACACACAATCTATCTGCAGTATTAAAGCTGATCTACCCCTAAAAATAACTAAATAGATGGTCATGAAGGAGAGGACACAATGAAAGGAGGAGAGGAGACTATTAAAGGAGATTTCTGAAGAATGTTGACCACTAGACCAGACCTGCCTGTGGGTCACATAGACCTGGGAGAGTTTGTCATTAAATGTATAACAAAGGATGTCACAAATCTGCATTTACTGTAGGAGCCAGACTGGGAAACCTGCATGTTTGGTTACTTCGGTGTGCCTCTTTTTTAACTGTATGACGGGTGTGTTCTTTATAACGTTCCAATTCTTCAAATATACCTGTATGGCTCCATAGCTCAGTGGTTAGAGCACTGGTCTTGTAAACCAGGGGTCGTCGTGAGTTCAATTCTCACTGGGGCCTCGATTTTGACTCTACCCTCTGTGACATTCATCTGAAACTTAACAAAGGGTGGGAGTTAGCATTTGCCAATTCTGTCCTGGGCTGCCCATCATGATTTAAAAAGTGCTGAAACTAGAGACAGGAGTAGCAGAGGTCATGTTATCCAGTGATGCACGTTGAAAGAATAACAACATTAACTTGAACTTTTCCTTATATTAACTGTAACTCAGTAAAAACGTTTCAATTGTTGCGTGTTGCATATATATATATTTTTTGTTCAGTATAGTAAATAATGGCTACTTCTGAGAAAGTATTAAAACTTCTTAAGGCGAGGGGGCAGTATTCTGAATTTCTGCCTGACTGACGTGCCCAAAGTAAACTGCCTGTTATTCAGGCCCAGAAGCTAGGAAATGCATATAATTGATAGAATTTGATGGAAAACACTTTGAATTTTCTAAACGGTTAAAATAATGTTTGTGAGTATAACTGAATTCATATGGCAGGCGAAAACCCAAGGAAAATCCATCCAGAAATCGTTTGATTTTTTGGCGCTAAGAAACCTTTCCAATGCAAGTCTATGGGTCTGTATATAAAAATTCCTCCCAGATTGCTGTACCTATGGATTCCACTAGATGTCAACAGTCTTTATACAGGATTTCAGGCTTGTTTGTTGAAATACGAACAAGTAATAGTAGTTTTTCCCAAGGGAGCTCAACAGGAAAAGTAGGCTTTTGGCGCCCGTGAATGAGGGTGCGCTCTTCGTTATTTTCCTTTCCTATTGAACACCGTTCTTTCTGTCTGGAGTATTATCCTTTATTTACAAATTAGGGTACCTGAGGATTGAATAGAACATTGTTTGACTTGTATGAACAAAGTTTACCGGTAGCTTTTGGATTCCTTTGTATGCATGTTGAAGGAGTGGATTACTGAAATCAATGGCGCCAACTAAACTAACTTTTTGGAAATAAAGAAGGACTTTATCAAACAAAACAAGCATTCGTTGTGTAGCTGGGACCCTTGGGATTGAAAACAGAGGAAGATCTTAAAAGGTAAGTGATTTATTTCATCGCTATTTGCGATTCTGTGAAGCCTGTGCTGGTTTAAAAAATATTTTGATGTGGGGCGCTGTCCTCAGATAATCACAGGGTATGCTTCCGCCGTAAAGCCTTTTGAAATCTGGCAACGCATTTGGATTAACAAGAAGTTAAGCTTTTAAATGATATTAGACACTTGTATCTTCATGAATGTTTAATATTATGACTTTGTATTTGAATTTGGCGCTCTCCAATTTCACTGGATGTTGTCGGAAGAGGGAATTACTGTCAAGAGGAGTGAAACAAGATTGTCCACTGTCGACATATCTCTTTATTATGGCCATCGAAATGTTAGCTATTAAAATCAGATGCAACAATAAAATCAAGGGGATAGAAATCCGGGGCTTAAAAACAAAGGTGTCATTGTACGCTGAGGACTCATGCTTTCTTTTAAAACCACCATTTGGATCGCTGCACAGCCTCATAGACAATCTAGATCATTTCTCTAACCTCTCTGGAATACAACTGAACTATGATAAGTGTACCATTATAAAGTTGGATGGTTTTCAGAGATTGGTGTGAGGGGTTGAGGGTAGCTGATGGGTGGGACTAAAATTAAAAATATAAAAATATGACTAATGTAAAATATACTGTGTCCCTAATATGTTTATTGTATGTATAAGCTAGAAGTAGAAGCCTAAGTATTGATGTCCATTCATTTACTCCAATTAGGGGAGGGGTGGTAGGTTTAAGGGAAAATAATACAATGGAATGTTTGTAAAAAAATGTATGGGGATTGGAAATGATAGAGACAGTTACATTGAAAGGACACACAATCTATCTGCAGTATTAAAGCTGATCTACCCCTAAAAATAACTAAATAGATGGTCATGAAGGAGAGGACACAATGAAAGGAGGAGAGGAGACTATTAAAGGAGATTTCTGAAGAATGTTGACCACTAGACCAGACCTGCCTGTGGGTCACATAGACCTGGGAGAGTTTGTCATTAAATGTATAACAAAGGATGTCACAAATCTGCATTTACTGTAGGAGCCAGACTGGGAAACCTGCATGTTTGGTTACTTCGGTGTGCCTCTTTTTTTAACTGTATGACGGGTGTGTTCTTTATAACGTTCCAATTCTTCAAGTATACCTGTATGGCTCCATAGCTCAGTGGTTAGAGCACTGGTCTTGTAAACCAGGGGTCGTGAGTTCAATTCTCACTGGGGCCTCGATTTTGACTCTACCCTCTGTGACATTCATCTGAAACTTGACAAAGGGTGGGAGTTTCCATTTGCCAATTCTGTCCTGGGCTCCCCATCATGATTTAAAAAGTGCTGAAACTAGAGACAGGAGTAGCAGAGGTCATGTAATCCAGTGATGCACGTTGAAAGAATAACAACATTAACTTGAACTTTTCCTTATATTAACTGTAACTCAGTAAAAACGTTTCAATTGTTGCGTGTTGCATATATTTTTTTTTGTTCAGTATAGTAAATAATGGCTACTTCTGAGAAAGTATTAAAACTTCTTAAGGCGAGGGGGCAGTATTCTGAATTTCTGCCTGACTGACGTGCCCAAAGTAAACTGCCTGTTATTCAGGCCCAGAAGCTAGGAAATGCATATAATTGATAGAATTTGATGGAAAACACTTTGAATTTTCTAAACGGTTAAAATAATGTTTGTGAGTATAACTGAATTCATATGGCAGGCGAAAACCCAAGGAAAATCCATCCAGAAATCGTTTGATTTTTGGCGCTAAGAAACCTTTCCAATGCAAGTCTATGGGTCTGTATATAAAAATTCCTCCCAGATTGCTGTACCTATGGATTCCACTAGATGTCAACAGTCTTTATACAGGGTTTCAGGCTTGTTTGTTGAAATACGAACAAGTAATAGTAGTTTTTCCCAAGGGAGCTCAACAGGAAAAGTAGGCTTTCGCGCCCGTGAATGAGGGTGTGCGCTCTTCGTTATTTTCCTTTCCTATTGAACACCGTTCTTTCTGTCTGGAGTATTATCCTTTATTTACAAATTAGGGTACCTGAGGATTGAATAGAACATTGTTTGACTTGTATGAACAAAGTTTACCGGTAGCTTTTGGATTCCTTTGTATGCATGTTGAAGGAGTGGATTACTGAAATCAATGGCGCCAACTAAACTAACTTTTTGGAAATAAAGAAGGACTTTATCAAACAAAACAAGCATTCGTTGTGTAGCTGGGACCCTTGGGATTGAAAACAGAGGAAGATCTTAAAAGGTAAGTGATTTATTTCATCGCTATTTGCGATTCTGTGAAGCCTGTGCTGGTTTAAAAAATATTTTGATGTGGGCGCTGTCCTCAGATAATCACAGGGTATGCTTCCGCCGTAAAGCCTTTTTGAAATCTGGCAATGCATTTGGATTAACAAGAAGTTAAGCTTTTAAATGATTTTAGACACTTGTATCTTCATGAATGTTTAATATTATGACTTTGTATTTGAATTTGGCGCTCTCCAATTTCACTGGATGTTGTCGGAAGAGGGAATTACTGTCAAGAGGAGTGAAACAAGATTGTCCACTGTCGACATATCTCTTTATTATGGCCATCGAAATGTTAGCTATTAAAATCAGATGCAACAATAAAATCAAGGGGATAGAAATCCGGGGCTTAAAAACAAAGGTGTCATTGTACGCTGAGGACTCATGCTTTCTTTTAAAACCACCATTTGGATCGCTGCACAGCCTCATAGACAATCTAGATCATTTCTCTAACCTCTCTGGAATACAACTGAACTATGATAAGTGTACCATTATAAAGTTGGATGGTTTTCAGAGATTGGTGTGAGGGGTTGAGGGTAGCTGATGGGTGGGACTAAAATTAAAAATATTAAAATGTGACTAATGTAAAATATACTGTGTCCCTAATATGTTTATTGTATGTATAAGCTAGAAGTAGAAGCCTAAGTATTGATGTCCATTAATTTACTCCAATTAGGGGAGGGGTGGTAGGGTTAAGGGAAAATAATACAATGGAATGTTTGTAAAAAATGTATGGGGGATTGGAAATGATAGAGACAGTTACATTGAAAGGACACACAATCTATCTGCAGTATTAAAGCTGATCTACCCCTAAAAATAACTAAATAGATGGTCATGAAGGACAGGACACAATGAAAGGAGGAGAGGAGACTATTAAAGGAGATTTCTGAAGAATGTTGACCACTAGACCAGACCTGCCTGTGGGTCACATAGACCTGGGAGAGTTTGTCATTAAATGTATAACAAAGGATGTCACAAATCTGCATTTACTGTTGGAGCCAGACTGGGAAAACTGCATGTTTGGTTACTTTGGTGGGCCTCTTTTTTTAACTGTATGACGGGTGTGTTCTTTATAACGTTCCAATTCTTCAAGTATACCTGTATGGCTCCATAGCTCAGTGGTTAGAGCACTGGTCTTGTAAACCAGGGGTCGTGAGTTCAATTCTCACTGGGGCCTCGATTTTGACTCTACCCTCTGTGACATTCATCTGAAACTTGACAAAGGGTGGGAGTTTCCATTTGCCAATTCTGTCCTGGGCTCCCCATCATGATTTAAAAAGTGCTGAAACTAGAGACAGGAGTAGCAGAGGTCATGTAATCCAGTGATGCACGTTGAAAGAATAACAACATTAACTTGAACTTTTCCTTATATTAACTGTAACTCAGTAAAAACGTTTCAATTGTTGCGTGTTGCATATATTTTTGTTGTTGTTCAGTATAGTAAATAATGGCTACTTCTGAGAAAGTATTAAAACTTCTTAAGGCGAGGGGCAGTATTCTGAATTTCTGCCTGACTGACGTGCCCAAAGTAAACTGCCTGTTATTCAGGCCCAGAAGCTAGGAAATGCATATAATTGATAGAATTTGATGGAAAACACTTTGAATTTTCTAAACGGTTAAAATAATGTTTGTGAGTATAACTGAATTCATATGGCAGGCGAAAACCCAAGGAAAATCCATCCAGAAATCGTTTGATTTTTGGCGCTAAGAAACCTTTCCAATGCAAGTCTATGGGTCTGTATATAAAAATTCCTCCCAGATTGCTGTACCTATGGATTCCACTAGATGTCAACAGTCTTTATACAGGGTTTCAGGCTTGTTTGTTGAAATACGAACAAGTAATAGTAGTTTTTCCCAAGGGAGCTCAACAGGAAAAGTAGGCTTTTGGCGCCCGTGAATGAGGGTGCGCTCTTCGTTATTTTCCTTTCCTATTGAACACCGTTCTTTCTGTCTGGAGTATTATCCTTTATTTACAAATTAGGGTACCTGAGGATTGAATAGAACATTGTTTGACTTGTATGAACAAAGTTTACCGGTAGCTTTTGGATTCCTTTGTATGCATGTTGAAGGAGTGGATTACTGAAATCAATGGCGCCAACTAAACTAACTTTTTTGGAAATAAAGAAGGACTTTATCAAACAAAACAAGCATTCGTTGTGTAGCTGGGACCCTTGGGATTGAAAACAGAGGAAGATCTTAAAAGGTAAGTGATTTATTTCATCGCTATTTGCGATTCTGTGAAGCCTGTGCTGGTTTAAAAAATATTTTGATGTGGGGCGCTGTCCTCAGATAATCACAGGGTATGCTTCCGCCGTAAAGCCTTTTTGAAATCTGGCAACGCATTTGGATTAACAAGAAGTTAAGCTTTTAAATGATATTAGACACTTGTATCTTCGTGAATGTTTAATATTATGACTTTGTATTTGAATTTGGCGCTCTCCAATTTCACTGGATGTTGTCGGAAGAGGGAATTACTGTCAAGAGGAGTGAAACAAGATTTGTAAAAAAAAAAATGTTTGTAAAAAAAAATGTATGGGGGATTGGAAATGATAGAGACAGTTACATTGAAAGGACACACAATCTATCTGCAGTATTAAAGCTGATCTACCCCTAAAAATAACTAAATAGATGGTCATGAAGGAGAGGACACAATGAAAGGAGGAGAGGAGACTATTAAAGGAGATTTCTGAAGAATGTTGACCACTAGACCAGACCTGCCTGTGGGTCACATAGACCTGGGAGAGTTTGTCATTAAATGTATAACAAAGGATGTCACAAATCTGCATTTACTTAGGAGCCAGACTGGGAAACCTGCATGTTTGGTTACTGTGTGCCTCTTTTTTTAACTGTTGACGGGTGTGTTCTTTATAACGTTCCAATTCTTCAAGTATTACCTTATGGCCCCATAGCTCAGTGGTTAGAGCACTGGTCTTGTAAACCAGGGGTCTTGAGTTCAATTCTCACTGGGGCCTAGATTTTGACTCTACCCTCTGTGACATTCATCTGAAACTTGACAAAGGGTGGGAGTTTTTGGAAATAAAGAAGGACTTTATCAAACAAAACAAGCATTCGTTGTGTAGCTGGGACCCTTGGGATTGAAAACAGAGGAAGATCTTAAAAGGTAAGTGATTTATTTCATCGCTATTTGCGATTCTGTGAAGCCTGTGCTGGTTTAAAAAATATTTTGATGTGGGGCGCTGTCCTCAGATAATCACAGGGTATGCTTCCGCCGTAAAGCCTTTTTGAAATCTGGCAATGCATTTGGATTAACAAGAAGTTAAGCTTTTAAATGATATTAGACACTTGTATCTTCATGAATGTTTAATATTATGACTTTGTATTTGAATTTGGCGCTCTCCAATTTCACTGGATGTTGTCGGAAGAGGGAATTACTGTCAAGAGGAGTGAAACAAGATTGTCCACTGTCGACATATCTCTTTATTATGGCCATCGAAATGTTAGCTATTAAAATCAGATGCAACAATAAAATCAAGGGGATAGAAATCCGGGGCTTAAAAACAAAGGTGTCATTGTACGCTGAGGACTCATGCTTTCTTTTAAAACCACCATTTGGATCGCTGCACAGCCTCATAGACAATCTAGATCATTTCTCTAACCTCTCTGGAATACAACTGAACTATGATAAGTGTACCATTATAAAGTTGGATGGTTTTCAGAGATTGGTGTGAGGGGTTGAGGGTAGCTGATGGGTGGGACTAAAATTAAAAATATAAAATATGACTAATGTAAAATATACTGTGTCCCTAATATGTTTATTGTATGTATAAGCTAGAATTAGAAGCCTAAGTATTGATGTCCATTCATTTACTCCAATTAGGGGAGGGTGGTAGGGTTAAGGGAAAATAATACAATGGAATGTTTGTAAAAAAAAATGTATGGGGGATTGGAAATGATAGAGACAGTTACATTGAAAGGACACACAATCTATCTGCAGTATTAAAGCTGATCTACCCCTAAAAATAACTAAATAGATGGTCATGAAGGAGAGGACACAATGAAAGGAGGAGAGGAGACTATTAAAGGAGATTTCTGAAGAATGTTGACCACTAGACCAGACCTGCCTGTGGGTCACATAGACCTGGGAGAGTTTGTCATTAAATGTATAACAACGGATGTCACAAATCTGCATTTACTGTAGGAGCCAGACTGGGAAACCTGCATGTTTGGTTACTTCGGTGTGCCTCTTTTTTTTAACTGTATGACGGGTGTGTTCTTTATAACATTCCAATTCTTCAAGTGTACCTGTATGGCTCCATAGCTTAGTGGTTAGAGCACTGGTCTTGTAAACCAGGGGTCGTGAGTTCAATTCTCACTGGGGCCTCGATTTTGACTCTACCCTCTGTGACATTCATCTGAAACTTGACAAAGGGTGGGAGTTTCCATTTGCCAATTCTGTCCTGGGCTCCCCATCATGATTTAAAAAGTGCTGAAACTAAAGACAGGAGTAGCAGAGGTCATGTAATCCAGTGATGCACGTTGAAAGAATAACAACATTAACTTGAACTTTTCCTTATATTAACTGTAACTCAGTAAAAACGTTTCAATTGTTGCGTGTTGCATATATTTTTTGTTGTTGTTCAGTATAGTAAATAATGGCTACTTCTGAGAAAGTATTAAAACTTCTTAAGGCGAGGGGGCAGTATTCTGAATTTCTGCCTGACTGACGTGCCCAAAGTAAACTGCCTGTTATTCAGGCCCAGAAGCTAGGAAATGCATATAATTGATAGAATTTGATGGAAAACACTTTGAATTTTCTAAACGGTTAAAATAATGTTTGTGAGTATAACTGAATTCATATGGCAGGCGAAAACCCAAGGAAAATCCATCCAGAAATCGTTTGATTTTTTGGCGCTAAGAAACCTTTCCAATGCAAGTCTATGGGTCTGTATATAAAAATTCCTCCCAGATTGCTGTACCTATGGATTCCACTAGATGTCAACAGTCTTTATACAGGGTTTCAGGCTTGTTTGTTGAAATACGAACAAGTAATAGTAGTTTTTCCCAAGGGAGCTCAACAGGAAAAGTAGGCTTTTGGCGCTCGTGAATGAGGGTGCGCTCTTCGTTATTTTCCTTTCCTATTGAACACCGTTCTTTCTGTCTGGAGTATTATCCTTTATTTACAAATTAGGGTACCTGAGGATTGAATAGAACATTGTTTGACTTGTATGAACAAAGTTTACCGGTAGCTTTTTGGATTCCTTTGTATGCATGTTGAAGGAGTGGATTACTGAAATCAATGGCGCCAACTAAACTAACTTTTTTGGAAATAAAGAAGGACTTTATCAAACAAAACAAGCATTCGTTGTGTAGCTGGGACCCTTGGGATTGAAAACAGAGGAAGATCTTAAAAGGTAAGTGATTTATTTCATCGCTATTTGCGATTCTGTGAAGCCTGTGCTGGTTTAAAAATATTTTGATGTGGGGCGCTGTCCTCAGATAATCACAGGGTATGCTTCCGCCGTAAAGCCTTTTTGAAATCTGGCAACGCATTTGGATTAACAAGAAGTTAAGCTTTTAAATGATATTAGACACTTGTATCTTCGTGAATGTTTAATATTATGACTTTGTATTTGAATTTGGCGCTCTCCAATTTCACTGGATGTTGTCGGAAGAGGGAATTACTGTCAAGAGGAGTGAAACAAGATTGTCCACTGTCGACATATCTCTTTATTATGGCCATCGAAATGTTAGCTATTAAAATCAGATGCAACAATAAAATCAAGGGGATAGAAATCCGGGGCTTAAAAACAAAGGTGTCATTGTACGCTGAGGACTCATGCTTTCTTTTAAAACCACCATTTGGATCGCTGCACAGCCTCATAGACAATCTAGATCATTTCTCTAACCTCTCTGGAATACAACTGAACTATGATAAGTGTACCATTATAAAGTTGGATGGTTTTCAGAGATTGGTGTGAGGGGTTGAGGGTAGCTGATGGGTGGGACTAAAATTAAAAATATTAAAATGTGACTAATGTAAAATATACTGTGTCCCTAATATGTTTATTGTATGTATAAGCTAGAAGTAGAAGCCTAAGTATTGATGTCCATTCATTTACTCCAATTAGGGGAGGGGTGGTAGGGTTAAGGGAAAATAATACAATGGAATGTTTGTAAAAAAAAATGTATGGGGGATTGGAAATGATAGAGACAGTTACATTGAAAGGACACACAATCTATCTGCAGTATTAAAGCTGATCTACCCCTAAAAATAACTAAATAGATGGTCATGAAGGAGAGGACACAATGAAAGGAGGAGAGGAGACTATTAAAGGAGATTTCTGAAGAATGTTGACCACTAGACCAGACCTGCCTGTGGGTCACATAGACCTGGGAGAGTTTGTCATTAAATGTATAACAACGGATGTCACAAATCTGCATTTACTGTAGGAGCCAGACTGGGAAACCTGCATGTTTGGTTACTTCGGTGTGCCTCTTTTTTTAACTGTATGACGGGTGTGTTCTTTATAACGTTCCAATTCTTCAAGTATACCTGTATGGCTCCATAGCTCAGTGGTTAGAGCACTGGTCTTGTAAACCAGGGGTCGTGAGTTCAATTCTCACTGGGGCCTCGATTTTGACTCTACCCTCTGTGACATTCATCTGAAACTTGACAAAGGGTGGGAGTTTCCATTTGCCAATTCTGTCCTGGGCTCCCCATCATGATTTAAAAAGTGCTGAAACTAGAGACAGGAGTAGCAGAGGTCATGTAATCCAGTGATGCACGTTGAAAGAATAACAACATTAACTTGAACTTTTCCTTATATTAACTGTAACTCAGTAAAAACGTTTCAATTGTTGCGTGTTGCATATATTTTTGTTGTTGTTCAGTATAGTAAATAATGGCTACTTCTGAGAAAGTATTAAAACTTCTTAAGGCGAGGGGGCAGTATTCTGAATTTCTGCCTGACTGACGTGCCCAAAGTAAACTGCCTGTTATTCAGGCCCAGAAGCTAGGAAATGCATATAATTGATAGAATTTGATGGAAAACACTTTGAATTTTCTAAACGGTTAAAATAATGTTTGTGAGTATAACTGAATTCATATGGCAGGCGAAAACCCAAGGAAAATCCATCCAGAAATCGTTTGATTTTTGGCGCTAAGAAACCTTTCCAATGCAAGTCTATGGGTCTGTATATAAAAATTCCTCCCAGATTGCTGTACCTATGGATTCCACTAGATGTCAACAGTCTTTATACAGGGTTTCAGGCTTGTTTGTTGAAATACGAACAAGTAATAGTAGTTTTTCCCAAGGGAGCTCAACAGGAAAAGTAGGCTTTTGGCGCCCGTGAATGAGGGTGCGCTCTTCGTTATTTTCCTTTCCTATTGAACACCGTTCTTTCTGTCTGGAGTATTATCCTTTATTTACAAATTAGGGTACCTGAGGATTGAATAGAACATTGTTTGACTTGTATGAACAAAGTTTACCGGTAGCTTTTTGGATTCCTTTGTATGCATGTTGAAGGAGTGGATTACTGAAATCAATGGCGCCAACTAAACTAACTTTTTTGGAAATAAAGAAGGACTTTATCAAACAAAACAAGCATTCGTTGTGTAGCTGGGACCCTTGGGATTGAAAACAGAGGAAGATCTTAAAAGGTAAGTGATTTATTTCATCGCTATTTGCGATTCTGTGAAGCCTGTGCTGGTTTAAAAAATATTTTGATGTGGGGCGCTGTCCTCAGATAATCACAGGGTATGCTTCCGCCGTAAAGCCTTTTTGAAATCTGGCAACGCATTTGGATTAACAAGAAGTTAAGCTTTTAAATGATATTAGACACTTGTATCTTCGTGAATGTTTAATATTATGACTTTGTATTTGAATTTGGCGCTCTCCAATTTCACTGGATGTTGTCGGAAGAGGGAATTACTGTCAAGAGGAGTGAAACAAGATTGTCCACTGTCGACATATCTCTTTATTATGGCCATCGAAATGTTAGCTATTAAAATCAGATGCAACAATAAAATCAAGGGGATAGAAATCCGGGGCTTAAAAACAAAGGTGTCATTGTACGCTGAGGACTCATGCTTTCTTTTAAAACCACCATTTGGATCGCTGCACAGCCTCATAGACAATCTAGATCATTTCTCTAACCTCTCTGGAATACAACTGAACTATGATAAGTGTACCATTATAAAGTTGGATGGTTTTCAGAGATTGGTGTGAGGGGTTGAGGGTAGCTGATGGGTGGGACTAAAATTAAAAATATTAAAATGTGACTAATGTAAAATATACTGTGTCCCTAATATGTTTATTGTATGTATAAGCTAGAAGTAGAAGCCTAAGTATTGATGTCCATTCATTTACTCCAATTAGGGGAGGGGTGGTAGGGTTAAGGGAAAATAATACAATGGAATGTTTGTAAAAAAAATGTATGGGGGATTGGAAATGATAGAGACAGTTACATTGAAAGGACACACAATCTATCTGCAGTATTAAAGCTGATCTACCCCTAAAAATAACTAAATAGATGGTCATGAAGGAGAGGACACAATGAAAGGAGGAGAGGAGACTATTAAAGGAGATTTCTGAAGAATGTTGACCACTAGACCAGACCTGCCTGTGGGTCACATAGACCTGGGAGAGTTTGTCATTAAATGTATAACAAAGGATGTCACAAATCTGCATTTACTGTAGGAGCCAGACTGGGAAACCTGCATGTTTGGTTACTTTGGTGGGCCTCTTTTTTTAACTGTATGACGGGTGTGTTCTTTATAACGTTCCAATTCTTCAAGTATACCTGTATGGCTCCATAGCTCAGTGGTTAGAGCACTGGTCTTGTAAACCAGGGGTCGTGAGTTCAATTCTCACTGGGGCCTCGATTTTGACTCTACCCTCTGTGACATTCATCTGAAACTTGACAAAGGGTGGGAGTTTCCATTTGCCAATTCTGTCCTGGGCTCCCCATCATGATTTAAAAAGTGCTGAAACTAGAGACAGGAGTAGCAGAGGTCATGTAATCCAGTGATGCACGTTGAAAGAATAACAACATTAACTTGAACTTTTCCTTATATTAACTGTAACTCAGTAAAAACGTTTCAATTGTTGCGTGTTGCATATATTTTTTTTGTTGTTCAGTATAGTAAATAATGGCTACTTCTGAGAAAGTATTAAAACTTCTTAAGGCGAGGGGGCAGTATTCTGAATTTCTGCCTGACTGACGTGCCCAAAGTAAACTGCCTGTTATTCAGGCCCAGAAGCTAGGAAATGCATATAATTGATAGAATTTGATGGAAAACACTTTGAATTTTCTAAACGGTTAAAATAATGTTTGTGAGTATAACTGAATTCATATGGCAGGCGAAAACCCAAGGAAAATCCATCCAGAAATCGTTTGATTTTTTGGCGCTAAGAAACCTTTCCAATGCAAGTCTATGGGTCTGTATATAAAAATTCCTCCCAGATTGCTGTACCTATGGATTCCACTAGATGTCAACAGTCTTTATACAGGGTTTCAGGCTTGTTTGTTGAAATACGAACAAGTAATAGTAGTTTTTCCCAAGGGAGCTCAACAGGAAAAGTAGGCTTTTGGCGCCCGTGAATGAGGGTGCGCTCTTCGTTATTTTCCTTTCCTATTGAACACCGTTCTTTCTGTCTGGAGTATTATCCTTTATTTACAAATTAGGGTACCTGAGGATTGAATAGAACATTGTTTGACTTGTATGAACAAAGTTTACCGGTAGCTTTTTGGATTCCTTTGTATGCATGTTGAAGGAGTGGATTACTGAAATCAATGGCGCCAACTAAACTAACTTTTTTGGAAATAAAGAAGGACTTTATCAAACAAAACAAGCATTCGTTGTGTAGCTGGGACCCTTGGGATTGAAAACAGAGGAAGATCTTAAAAGGTAAGTGATTTATTTCATCGCTATTTGCGATTCTGTGAAGCCTGTGCTGGTTTAAAAAATATTTTGATGTGGGGCGCTGTCCTCAGATAATCACAGGGTATGCTTCCGCCGTAAAGCCTTTTTGAAATCTGGCAACGCATTTGGATTAACAAGAAGTTAAGCTTTTAAATGATATTAGACACTTGTATCTTCGTGAATGTTTAATATTATGACTTTGTATTTGAATTTGGCGCTCTCCAATTTCACTGGATGTTGTCGGAAGAGGGAATTACTGTCAAGAGAGTGAAACAAGATTGTCCACTGTCGACATATCTCTTTATTATGGCCATCGAAATGTTAGCTATTAAAATCAGATGCAACAATAAAATCAAGGGGATAGAAATCCGGGGCTTAAAAACAAAGGTGTCATTGTACGCTGAGGACTCATGCTTTCTTTTAAAACCACCATTTGGATCGCTGCACAGCCTCATAGACAATCTAGATCATTTCTCTAACCTCTCTGGAATACAACTGAACTATGATAAGTGTACCATTATAAAGTTGGATGGTTTTCAGAGATTGTGTGAGGGGTTGAGGGTAGCTGATGGGTGGGACTAAAATTAAAAATATTAAAATGTGACTAATGTAAAATATACTGTGTCCCTAATATGTTTATTGTATGTATAAGCTAGAAGTAGAAGCCTAAGTATTGATGTCCATTCATTTACTCCAATTAGGGGAGGGGTGGTAGGGTTAAGGGAAAATAATACAATGGAATGTTTGTAAAAAAAAAAATGTATGGGGGATTGGAAATGATAGAGACAGTTACATTGAAAGGACACACAATCTATCTGCAGTATTAAAGCTGATCTACCCCTAAAAATAACTAAATAGATGGTCATGAAGGAGAGGACACAATGAAAGGAGGAGAGGAGACTATTAAAGGAGATTTCTGAAGAATGTTGACCACTAGACCAGACCTGCCTGTGGGTCACATAGACCTGGGAGAGTTTGTCATTAAATGTATAACAAAGGATGTCACAAATCTGCATTTACTGTTGGAGCCAGACTGGGAAACCTGCATGTTTGGTTACTTCGGTGTGCCTCTTTTTTTAACTGTATGACGGGTGTGTTCTTTATAACGTTCCAATTCTTCAAGTATACCTGTATGGCTCCATAGCTCAGTGGTTAGAGCACTGGTCTTGTAAACCAGGGGTCGTGAGTTCAATTCTCACTGGGGCCTCGATTTTGACTCTACCCTCTGTGACATTCATCTGAAACTTGACAAAGGGTGGGAGTTTCCATTTGCCAATTCTGTCCTGGGCTCCCCATCATGATTTAAAAAGTGCTGAAACTAGAGACAGGAGTAGCAGAGGTCATGTAATCCAGTGATGCACGTTGAAAGAATAACAACATTAACTTGAACTTTTCCTTATATTAACTGTAACTCAGTAAAAACGTTTCAATTGTTGCGTGTTGCATATATTTTTTTTGTTGTTCAGTATAGTAAATAATGGCTACTTCTGAGAAAGTATTAAAACTTCTTAAGGCGAGGGGGCAGTATTCTGAATTTCTGCCTGACTGACGTGCCCAAAGTAAACTGCCTGTTATTCAGGCCCAGAAGCTAGGAAATGCATATAATTGATAGAATTTGATGGAAAACACTTTGAATTTTCTAAACGGTTAAAATAATGTTTGTGAGTATAACTGAATTCATATGGCAGGCGAAAACCCAAGGAAAATCCATCCAGAAATCGTTTGATTTTTTGGCGCTAAGAAACCTTTCCAATGCAAGTCTATGGGTCTGTATATAAAAATTCCTCCCAGATTGCTGTACCTATGGATTCCACTAGATGTCAACAGTCTTTATACAGGGTTTCAGGCTTGTTTGTTGAAATACGAACAAGTAATAGTAGTTTTTCCCAAGGGAGCTCAACAGGAAAAGTAGGCTTTTGGCGCCCGTGAATGAGGGTGCGCTCTTCGTTATTTTCCTTTCCTATTGAACACCGTTCTTTCTGTCTGGAGTATTATCCTTTATTTACAAATTAGGGTACCTGAGGATTGAATAGAACATTGTTTGACTTGTATGAACAAAGTTTACCGGTAGCTTTTTGGATTCCTTTGTATGCATGTTGAAGGAGTGGATTACTGAAATCAATGGCGCCAACTAAACTAACTTTTTGGAAATAAAGAAGGACTTTATCAAACAAAACAAGCATTCGTTGTGTAGCTGGGACCCTTGGGATTGAAAACAGAGGAAGATCTTAAAAGGTAAGTGATTTATTTCATCGCTATTTGCGATTCTGTGAAGCCTGTGCTGGTTTAAAAAATATTTTGATGTGGGGCGCTGTCCTCAGATAATCACAGGGTATGCTTCCGCCGTAAAGCCTTTTTGAAATCTGGCAACGCATTTGGATTAACAAGAAGTTAAGCTTTTAAATGATATTAGACACTTGTATCTTCGTGAATGTTTAATATTATGACTTTGTATTTGAATTTGGCGCTCTCCAATTTCACTGGATGTTGTCGGAAGAGGGAATTACTGTCAAGAGGAGTGAAACAAGATTGTCCACTGTCGACATATCTCTTTATTATGGCCATCGAAATGTTAGCTATTAAAATCAGATGCAACAATAAAATCAAGGGGATAGAAATCCGGGGCTTAAAAACAAAGGTGTCATTGTACGCTGAGGACTCATGCTTTCTTTTAAAACCACCATTTGGATCGCTGCACAGCCTCATAGACAATCTAGATCATTTCTCTAACCTCTCTGGAATACAACTGAACTATGATAAGTGTACCATTATAAAGTTGGATGGTTTTCAGAGATTGGTGTGAGGGGTTGAGGGTAGCTGATGGGTGGGACTAAAATTAAAAATATTAAAATGTGACTAATGTAAAATATACTGTGTCCCTAATATGTTTATTGTATGTATAAGCTAGAAGTAGAAGCCTAAGTATTGATGTCCATTCATTTACTCCAATTAGGGGAGGGGTGGTAGGGTTAAGGGAAAATAATACAATGGAATGTTTGTAAAAAAAAATGTATGGGGGATTGGAAATGATAGAGACAGTTACATTGAAAGGACACACAATCTATCTGCAGTATTAAAGCTGATCTACCCCTAAAAATAACTAAATAGATGGTCATGAAGGAGAGGACACAATGAAAGGAGGAGAGGAGACTATTAAAGGAGATTTCTGAAGAATGTTGACCACTAGACCAGACCTGCCTGTGGGTCACATAGACCTGGGAGAGTTTGTCATTAAATGTATAACAAAGGATGTCACAAATCTGCATTTACTGTAGGAGCCAGACTGGGAAACCTGCATGTTTGGTTACTTGGTGTGCCTCTTTTTTTAACTGTATGACGGGTGTGTTCTTTATAACGTTCCAATTCTTCAAGTATACCTGTATGGCTCCATAGCTCAGTGGTTAGAGCACTGGTCTTGTAAACCAGGGGTCGTGAGTTCAATTCTCACTGGGGCCTCGATTTTGACTCTACCCTCTGTGACATTCATCTGAAACTTGACAAAGGGTGGGAGTTTCCATTTGCCAATTCTGTCCTGGGCTCCCCATCATGATTTAAAAAGTGCTGAAACTAGAGACAGGAGTAGCAGAGGTCATGTAATCCAGTGATGCACGTTGAAAGAATAACAACATTAACTTGAACTTTTCCTTATATTAACTGTAACTCAGTAAAAACGTTTCAATTGTTGCGTGTTGCATATATTTTTTTGTTGTTCAGTATAGTAAATAATGGCTACTTCTGAGAAAGTATTAAAACTTCTTAAGGCGAGGGGCAGTATTCTGAATTTCTGCCTGACTGACGTGCCCAAAGTAAACTGCCTGTTATTCAGGCCCAGAAGCTAGGAAATGCATATAATTGATAGAATTTGATGGAAAACACTTTGAATTTTCTAAACGGTTAAAATAATGTTTGTGAGTATAACTGAATTCATATGGCAGGCGAAAACCCAAGGAAAATCCATCCAGAAATCGTTTGATTTTTTGGCGCTAAGAAACCTTTCCAATGCAAGTCTATGGGTCTGTATATAAAAATTCCTCCCAGATTGCTGTACCTATGGATTCCACTAGATGTCAACAGTCTTTATACAGGGTTTCAGGCTTGTTTGTTGAAATACGAACAAGTAATAGTAGTTTTTCCCAAGGGAGCTCAACAGGAAAAGTAGGCTTTTGGCGCCCGTGAATGAGGGTGCGCTCTTCGTTATTTTCCTTTCCTATTGAACACCGTTCTTTCTGTCTGGAGTATTATCCTTTATTTACAAATTAGGGTACCTGAGGATTGAATAGAACATTGTTTGACTTGTATGAACAAAGTTTACCGGTAGCTTTTTGGATTCCTTTGTATGCATGTTGAAGGAGTGGATTACTGAAATCAATGGCGCCAACTAAACTAACTTTTTTGGAAATAAAGAAGGACTTTATCAAACAAAACAAGCATTCGTTGTGTAGCTGGGACCCTTGGGATTGAAAACAGAGGAAGATCTTAAAAGGTAAGTGATTTATTTCATCGCTATTTGCGATTCTGTGAAGCCTGTGCTGGTTTAAAAAATAT
Organism: Oncorhynchus gorbuscha; assembly: GCF_021184085.1. Classification (NCBI taxonomy): domain Eukaryota; kingdom Metazoa; phylum Chordata; class Actinopteri; order Salmoniformes; family Salmonidae; genus Oncorhynchus; species Oncorhynchus gorbuscha. The sequence goes on from NC_060187.1 coordinate 84,294,612, forward strand.
TTTGATGTGGGGCGCTGTCCTCAGATAATCACAGGGTATGCTTCCGCCGTAAAGCCTTTTTGAAATCTGGCAACGCATTTGGATTAACAAGAAGTTAAGCTTTTAAATGATATTAGACACTTGTATCTTCGTGAATGTTTAATATTATGACTTTGTATTTGAATTTGGCGCTCTCCAATTTCACTGGATGTTGTCGGAAGAGGGAATTACTGTCAAGAGGAGTGAAACAAGATTGTCCACTGTCGACATATCTCTTTATTATGGCCATCGAAATGTTAGCTATTAAAATCAGATGCAACAATAAAATCAAGGGGATAGAAATCCGGGGCTTAAAAACAAAGGTGTCATTGTACGCTGAGGACTCATGCTTTCTTTTAAAACCACCATTTGGATCGCTGCACAGCCTCATAGACAATCTAGATCATTTCTCTAACCTCTCTGGAATACAACTGAACTATGATAAGTGTACCATTATAAAGTTGGATGGTTTTCAGAGATTGGTGTGAGGGGTTGAGGGTAGCTGATGGGTGGGACTAAAATTAAAAATATTAAAATGTGACTAATGTAAAATATACTGTGTCCCTAATATGTTTATTGTATGTATAAGCTAGAAGTAGAAGCCTAAGTATTGATGTCCATTCATTTACTCCAATTAGGGGAGGGGTGGTAGGGTTAAGGGAAAATAATACAATGGAATGTTTGTAAAAAAAAATGTATGGGGGATTGGAAATGATAGAGACAGTTACATTGAAAGGACACACAATCTATCTGCAGTATTAAAGCTGATCTACCCCTAAAAATAACTAAATAGATGGTCATGAAGGAGAGGACACAATGAAAGGAGGAGAGGAGACTATTAAAGGAGATTTCTGAAGAATGTTGACCACTAGACCAGACCTGCCTGTGGGTCACATAGACCTGGGAGAGTTTGTCATTAAATGTATAACAAAGGATGTCACAAATCTGCATTTACTGTTGGAGCCAGACTGGGAAACCTGCATGTTTGGTTACTTTGGTGGGCCTCTTTTTTTAACTGTATGACGGGTGTGTTCTTTATAACGTTCCAATTCTTCAAGTATACCTGTATGGCTCCATAGCTCAGTGGTTAGAGCACTGGTCTTGTAAACCAGGGGTCGTGAGTTCAATTCTCACTGGGGCCTCGATTTTGACTCTACCCTCTGTGACATTCATCTGAAACTTGACAAAGGGTGGGAGTTTCCATTTGCCAATTCTGTCCTGGGCTCCCCATCATGATTTAAAAAGTGCTGAAACTAGAGACAGGAGTAGCAGAGGTCATGTAATCCAGTGATGCACGTTGAAAGAATAACAACATTAACTTGAACTTTTCCTTATATTAACTGTAACTCAGTAAAAACGTTTCAATTGTTGCGTGTTGCATATATTTTTGTTGTTGTTCAGTATAGTAAATAATGGCTACTTCTGAGAAAGTATTAAAACTTCTTAAGGCGAGGGGGCAGTATTCTGAATTTCTGCCTGACTGACGTGCCCAAAGTAAACTGCCTGTTATTCAGGCCCAGAAGCTAGGAAATGCATATAATTGATAGAATTTGATGGAAAACACTTTGAATTTTCTAAACGGTTAAAATAATGTTTGTGAGTATAACTGAATTCATATGGCAGGCGAAAACCCAAGGAAAATCCATCCAGAAATCGTTTGATTTTTTGGCGCTAAGAAACCTTTCCAATGCAAGTCTATGGGTCTGTATATAAAAATTCCTCCCAGATTGCTGTACCTATGGATTCCACTAGATGTCAACAGTCTTTATACAGGGTTTCAGGCTTGTTTGTTGAAATACGAACAAGTAATAGTAGTTTTTCCCAAGGGAGCTCAACAGGAAAAGTAGGCTTTTGGCGCCCGTGAATGAGGGTGCGCTCTTCGTTATTTTCCTTTCCTATTGAACACCGTTCTTTCTGTCTGGAGTATTATCCTTTATTTACAAATTAGGGTACCTGAGGATTGAATAGAACATTGTTTGACTTGTATGAACAAAGTTTACCGGTAGCTTTTTGGATTCCTTTGTATGCATGTTGAAGGAGTGGATTACTGAAATCAATGGCGCCAACTAAACTAACTTTTTTGGAAATAAAGAAGGACTTTATCAAACAAAACAAGCATTCGTTGTGTAGCTGGGACCCTTGGGATTGAAAACAGAGGAAGATCTTAAAAGGTAAGTGATTTATTTCATCGCTATTTGCGATTCTGTGAAGCCTGTGCTGGTTTAAAAAATATTTTGATGTGGGGCGCTGTCCTCAGATAATCACAGGGTATGCTTCCGCCGTAAAGCCTTTTTGAAATCTGGCAACGCATTTGGATTAACAAGAAGTTAAGCTTTTAAATGATATTAGACACTTGTATCTTCGTGAATGTTTAATATTATGACTTTGTATTTGAATTTGGCGCTCTCCAATTTCACTGGATGTTGTCGGAAGAGGGAATTACTGTCAAGAGGAGTGAAACAAGATTGTCCACTGTCGACATATCTCTTTATTATGGCCATCGAAATGTTAGCTATTAAAATCAGATGCAACAATAAAATCAAGGGGATAGAAATCCGGGGCTTAAAAACAAAGGTGTCATTGTACGCTGAGGACTCATGCTTTCTTTTAAAACCACCATTTGGATCGCTGCACAGCCTCATAGACAATCTAGATCATTTCTCTAACCTCTCTGGAATACAACTGAACTATGATAAGTGTACCATTATAAAGTTGGATGGTTTTCAGAGATTGGTGTGAGGGGTTGAGGGTAGCTGATGGGTGGGACTAAAATTAAAAATATTAAAATGTGACTAATGTAAAATATACTGTGTCCCTAATATGTTTATTGTATGTATAAGCTAGAAGTAGAAGCCTAAGTATTGATGTCCATTCATTTACTCCAATTAGGGGAGGGGTGGTAGGGTTAAGGGAAAATAATACAATGGAATGTTTGTAAAAAAAAATGTATGGGGGATTGGAAATGATAGAGACAGTTACATTGAAAGGACACACAATCTATCTGCAGTATTAAAGCTGATCTACCCCTAAAAATAACTAAATAGATGGTCATGAAGGAGAGGACACAATGAAAGGAGGAGAGGAGACTATTAAAGGAGATTTCTGAAGAATGTTGACCACTAGACCAGACCTGCCTGTGGGTCACATAGACCTGGGAGAGTTTGTCATTAAATGTATAACAAAGGATGTCACAAATCTGCATTTACTGTAGGAGCCAGACTGGGAAACCTGCATGTTTGGTTACTTTGGTGTGCCTCTTTTTTTAACTGTATGACGGGTGTGTTCTTTATAACGTTCCAATTCTTCAAGTATACCTGTATGGCTCCATAGCTCAGTGGTTAGAGCACTGGTCTTGTAAACCAGGGGTCGTGAGTTCAATTCTCACTGGGGCCTCGATTTTGACTCTACCCTCTGTGACATTCATCTGAAACTTGACAAAGGGTGGGAGTTTCCATTTGCCAATTCTGTCCTGGGCTCCCCATCATGATTTAAAAAGTGCTGAAACTAGAGACAGGAGTAGCAGAGGTCATGTAATCCAGTGATGCACGTTGAAAGAATAACAACATTAACTTGAACTTTTCCTTATATTAACTGTAACTCAGTAAAAACGTTTCAATTGTTGCGTGTTGCATATATTTTTGTTGTTGTTCAGTATAGTAAATAATGGCTACTTCTGAGAAAGTATTAAAACTTCTTAAGGCGAGGGGCAGTATTCTGAATTTCTGCCTGACTGACGTGCCCAAAGTAAACTGCCTGTTATTCAGGCCCAGAAGCTAGGAAATGCATATAATTGATAGAATTTGATGGAAAACACTTTGAATTTTCTAAACGGTTAAAATAATGTTTGTGAGTATAACTGAATTCATATGGCAGGCGAAAACCCAAGGAAAATCCATCCAGAAATCGTTTGATTTTTTGGCGCTAAGAAACCTTTCCAATGCAAGTCTATGGGTCTGTATATAAAAATTCCTCCCAGATTGCTGTACCTATGGATTCCACTAGATGTCAACAGTCTTTATACAGGGTTTCAGGCTTGTTTGTTGAAATACGAACAAGTAATAGTAGTTTTTCCCAAGGGAGCTCAACAGGAAAAGTAGGCTTTTGGCGCCCGTGAATGAGGGTGCGCTCTTCGTTATTTTCCTTTCCTATTGAACACCGTTCTTTCTGTCTGGAGTATTATCCTTTATTTACAAATTAGGGTACCTGAGGATTGAATAGAACATTGTTTGACTTGTATGAACAAAGTTTACCGGTAGCTTTTTGGATTCCTTTGTATGCATGTTGAAGGAGTGGATTACTGAAATCAATGGCGCCAACTAAACTAACTTTTTGGAAATAAAGAAGGACTTTATCAAACAAAACAAGCATTCGTTGTGTAGCTGGGACCCTTGGGATTGAAAACAGAGGAAGATCTTAAAAGGTAAGTGATTTATTTCATCGCTATTTGCGATTCTGTGAAGCCTGTGCTGGTTTAAAAAATATTTTGATGTGGGGCGCTGTCCTCAGATAATCACAGGGTATGCTTCCGCCGTAAAGCCTTTTTGAAATCTGGCAACGCATTTGGATTAACAAGAAGTTAAGCTTTTAAATGATATTAGACACTTGTATCTTCGTGAATGTTTAATATTATGACTTTGTATTTGAATTTGGCGCTCTCCAATTTCACTGGATGTTGTCGGAAGAGGGAATTACTGTCAAGAGGAGTGAAACAAGATTGTCCACTGTCGACATATCTCTTTATTATGGCCATCGAAATGTTAGCTATTAAAATCAGATGCAACAATAAAATCAAGGGGATAGAAATCCGGGGCTTAAAAACAAAGGTGTCATTGTACGCTGAGGACTCATGCTTTCTTTTAAAACCACCATTTGGATCGCTGCACAGCCTCATAGACAATCTAGATCATTTCTCTAACCTCTCTGGAATACAACTGAACTATGATAAGTGTACCATTATAAAGTTGGATGGTTTTCAGAGATTGGTGTGAGGGGTTGAGGGTAGCTGATGGGTGGGACTAAAATTAAAAATATTAAAATGTGACTAATGTAAAATATACTGTGTCCCTAATATGTTTATTGTATGTATAAGCTAGAAGTAGAAGCCTAAGTATTGATGTCCATTCATTTACTCCAATTAGGGGAGGGGTGGTAGGGTTAAGGGAAAATAATACAATGGAATGTTTGTAAAAAAAAATGTATGGGGGATTGGAAATGATAGAGACAGTTACATTGAAAGGACACACAATCTATCTGCAGTATTAAAGCTGATCTACCCCTAAAAATAACTAAATAGATGGTCATGAAGGAGAGGACACAATGAAAGGAGGAGAGGAGACTATTAAAGGAGATTTCTGAAGAATGTTGACCACTAGACCAGACCTGCCTGTGGGTCACATAGACCTGGGAGAGTTTGTCATTAAATGTATAACAACGGATGTCACAAATCTGCATTTACTGTAGGAGCCAGACTGGGAAACCTGCATGTTTGGTTACTTTGGTGTGCCTCTTTTTTTAACTGTATGACGGGTGTGTTCTTTATAACGTTCCAATTCTTCAAGTATACCTGTATGGCTCCATAGCTCAGTGGTTAGAGCACTGGTCTTGTAAACCAGGGGTCGTGAGTTCAATTCTCACTGGGGCCTCGATTTTGACTCTACCCTCTGTGACATTCATCTGAAACTTGACAAAGGGTGGGAGTTTCCATTTGCCAATTCTGTCCTGGGCTCCCCATCATGATTTAAAAAGTGCTGAAACTAGAGACAGGAGTAGCAGAGGTCATGTAATCCAGTGATGCACGTTGAAAGAATAACAACATTAACTTGAACTTTTCCTTATATTAACTGTAACTCAGTAAAAACGTTTCAATTGTTGCGTGTTGCATATATTTTTGTTGTTGTTCAGTATAGTAAATAATGGCTACTTCTGAGAAAGTATTAAAACTTCTTAAGGCGAGGGGGCAGTATTCTGAATTTCTGCCTGACTGACGTGCCCAAAGTAAACTGCCTGTTATTCAGGCCCAGAAGCTAGGAAATGCATATAATTGATAGAATTTGATGGAAAACACTTTGAATTTTCTAAACGGTTAAAATAATGTTTGTGAGTATAACTGAATTCATATGGCAGGCGAAAACCCAAGGAAAATCCATCCAGAAATCGTTTGATTTTTTGGCGCTAAGAAACCTTTCCAATGCAAGTCTATGGGTCTGTATATAAAAATTCCTCCCAGATTGCTGTACCTATGGATTCCACTAGATGTCAACAGTCTTTATACAGGGTTTCAGGCTTGTTTGTTGAAATACGAACAAGTAATAGTAGTTTTTCCCAAGGGAGCTCAACAGGAAAAGTAGGCTTTTGGCGCCCGTGAATGAGGGTGCGCTCTTCGTTATTTTCCTTTCCTATTGAACACCGTTCTTTCTGTCTGGAGTATTATCCTTTATTTACAAATTAGGGTACCTGAGGATTGAATAGAACATTGTTTGACTTGTATGAACAAAGTTTACCGGTAGCTTTTTGGATTCCTTTGTATGCATGTTGAAGGAGTGGATTACTGAAATCAATGGCGCCAACTAAACTAACTTTTTTGGAAATAAAGAAGGACTTTATCAAACAAAACAAGCATTCGTTGTGTAGCTGGGACCCTTGGGATTGAAAACAGAGGAAGATCTTAAAAGGTAAGTGATTTATTTCATCGCTATTTGCGATTCTGCTGTGAAGCCTGTGCTGGTTTAAAAAATATTTTGATGTGGGGCGCTGTCCTCAGATAATCACAGGGTATGCTTCCGCCGTAAAGCCTTTTTGAAATCTGGCAACGCATTTGGATTAACAAGAAGTTAAGCTTTTAAATGATATTAGACACTTGTATCTTCGTGAATGTTTAATATTATGACTTTGTATTTGAATTTGGCGCTCTCCAATTTCACTGGATGTTGTCGGAAGAGGGAATTACTGTCAAGAGGAGTGAAACAAGATTGTCCACTGTCGACATATCTCTTTATTATGGCCATCGAAATGTTAGCTATTAAAATCAGATGCAACAATAAAATCAAGGGGATAGAAATCCGGGGCTTAAAAACAAAGGTGTCATTGTACGCTGAGGACTCATGCTTTCTTTTAAAACCACCATTTGGATCGCTGCACAGCCTCATAGACAATCTAGATCATTTCTCTAACCTCTCTGGAATACAACTGAACTATGATAAGTGTACCATTATAAAGTTGGATGGTTTTCAGAGATTGGTGTGAGGGGTTGAGGGTAGCTGATGGGTGGGACTAAAATTAAAAATATTAAAATGTGACTAATGTAAAATATACTGTGTCCCTAATATGTTTATTGTATGTATAAGCTAGAAGTAGAAGCCTAAGTATTGATGTCCATTCATTTACTCCAATTAGGGGAGGGGTGGTAGGGTTAAGGGAAAATAATACAATGGAATGTTTGTAAAAAAAAATGTATGGGGGATTGGAAATGATAGAGACAGTTACATTGAAAGGACACACAATCTATCTGCAGTATTAAAGCTGATCTACCCCTAAAAATAACTAAATAGATGGTCATGAAGGAGAGGACACAATGAAAGGAGGAGAGGAGACTATTAAAGGAGATTTCTGAAGAATGTTGACCACTAGACCAGACCTGCCTGTGGGTCACATAGACCTGGGAGAGTTTGTCATTAAATGTATAACAACGGATGTCACAAATCTGCATTTACTGTAGGAGCCAGACTGGGAAACCTGCATGTTTGGTTACTTCGGTGTGCCTCTTTTTTTAACTGTATGACGGGTGTGTTCTTTATAACGTTCCAATTCTTCAAGTATACCTGTATGGCTCCATAGCTCAGTGGTTAGAGCACTGGTCTTGTAAACCAGGGGTCGTGAGTTCAATTCTCACTGGGGCCTCGATTTTGACTCTACCCTCTGTGACATTCATCTGAAACTTGACAAAGGGTGGGAGTTTCCATTTGCCAATTCTGTCCTGGGCTCCCCATCATGATTTAAAAAGTGCTGAAACTAGAGACAGGAGTAGCAGAGGTCATGTAATCCAGTGATGCACGTTGAAAGAATAACAACATTAACTTGAACTTTTCCTTATATTAACTGTAACTCAGTAAAAACGTTTCAATTGTTGCGTGTTGCATATATTTTTGTTGTTGTTCAGTATAGTAAATAATGGCTACTTCTGAGAAAGTATTAAAACTTCTTAAGGCGAGGGGCAGTATTCTGAATTTCTGCCTGACTGACGTGCCCAAAGTAAACTGCCTGTTATTCAGGCCCAGAAGCTAGGAAATGCATATAATTGATAGAATTTGATGGAAAACACTTTGAATTTTCTAAACGGTTAAAATAATGTTTGTGAGTATAACTGAATTCATATGGCAGGCGAAAACCCAAGGAAAATCCATCCAGAAATCGTTTGATTTTTTGGCGCTAAGAAACCTTTCCAATGCAAGTCTATGGGTCTGTATATAAAAATTCCTCCCAGATTGCTGTACCTATGGATTCCACTAGATGTCAACAGTCTTTATACAGGGTTTCAGGCTTGTTTGTTGAAATACGAACAAGTAATAGTAGTTTTTCCCAAGGGAGCTCAACAGGAAAAGTAGGCTTTTGGCGCCCGTGAATGAGGGTGCGCTCTTCGTTATTTTCCTTTCCTATTGAACACCGTTCTTTCTGTCTGGAGTATTATCCTTTATTTACAAATTAGGGTACCTGAGGATTGAATAGAACATTGTTTGACTTGTATGAACAAAGTTTACCGGTAGCTTTTTGGATTCCTTTGTATGCATGTTGAAGGAGTGGATTACTGAAATCAATGGCGCCAACTAAACTAACTTTTTTGGAAATAAAGAAGGACTTTATCAAACAAAACAAGCATTCGTTGTGTAGCTGGGACCCTTGGGATTGAAAACAGAGGAAGATCTTAAAAGGTAAGTGATTTATTTCATCGCTATTTGCGATTCTGTGAAGCCTGTGCTGGTTTAAAAAATATTTTGATGTGGGGCGCTGTCCTCAGATAATCACAGGGTATGCTTCCGCCGTAAAGCCTTTTTGAAATCTGGCAACGCATTTGGATTAACAAGAAGTTAAGCTTTTAAATGATATTAGACACTTGTATCTTCGTGAATGTTTAATATTATGACTTTGTATTTGAATTTGGCGCTCTCCAATTTCACTGGATGTTGTCGGAAGAGGGAATTACTGTCAAGAGGAGTGAAACAAGATTGTCCACTGTCGACATATCTCTTTATTATGGCCATCGAAATGTTAGCTATTAAAATCAGATGCAACAATAAAATCAAGGGGATAGAAATCCGGGGCTTAAAAACAAAGGTGTCATTGTACGCTGAGGACTCATGCTTTCTTTTAAAACCACCATTTGGATCGCTGCACAGCCTCATAGACAATCTAGATCATTTCTCTAACCTCTCTGGAATACAACTGAACTATGATAAGTGTACCATTATAAAGTTGGATGGTTTTCAGAGATTGGTGTGAGGGGTTGAGGGTAGCTGATGGGTGGGACTAAAATTAAAAATATTAAAATGTGACTAATGTAAAATATACTGTGTCCCTAATATGTTTATTGTATGTATAAGCTAGAAGTAGAAGCCTAAGTATTGATGTCCATTCATTTACTCCAATTAGGGGAGGGGTGGTAGGGTTAAGGGAAAATAATACAATGGAATGTTTGTAAAAAAAATGTATGGGGGATTGGAAATGATAGAGACAGTTACATTGAAAGGACACACAATCTATCTGCAGTATTAAAGCTGATCTACCCCTAAAAATAACTAAATAGATGGTCATGAAGGAGAGGACACAATGAAAGGAGGAGAGGAGACTATTAAAGGAGATTTCTGAAGAATGTTGACCACTAGACCAGACCTGCCTGTGGGTCACATAGACCTGGGAGAGTTTGTCATTAAATGTATAACAAAGGATGTCACAAATCTGCATTTACTGTTGGAGCCAGACTGGGAAACCTGCATGTTTGGTTACTTTGGTGGGCCTCTTTTTTTAACTGTATGACGGGTGTGTTCTTTATAACGTTCCAATTCTTCAAGTATACCTGTATGGCTCCATAGCTCAGTGGTTAGAGCACTGGTCTTGTAAACCAGGGGTCGTGAGTTCAATTCTCACTGGGGCCTCGATTTTGACTCTACCCTCTGTGACATTCATCTGAAACTTGACAAAGGGTGGGAGTTTCCATTTGCCAATTCTGTCCTGGGCTCCCCATCATGATTTAAAAAGTGCTGAAACTAGAGACAGGAGTAGCAGAGGTCATGTAATCCAGTGATGCACGTTGAAAGAATAACAACATTAACTTGAACTTTTCCTTATATTAACTGTAACTCAGTAAAAACGTTTCAATTGTTGCGTGTTGCATATATTTTTTTGTTGTTCAGTATAGTAAATAATGGCTACTTCTGAGAAAGTATTAAAACTTCTTAAGGCGAGGGGGCAGTATTCTGAATTTCTGCCTGACTGACGTGCCCAAAGTAAACTGCCTGTTATTCAGGCCCAGAAGCTAGGAAATGCATATAATTGATAGAATTTGATGGAAAACACTTTGAATTTTCTAAACGGTTAAAATAATGTTTGTGAGTATAACTGAATTCATATGGCAGGCGAAAACCCAAGGAAAATCCATCCAGAAATCGTTTGATTTTTGGCGCTAAGAAACCTTTCCAATGCAAGTCTATGGGTCTGTATATAAAAATTCCTCCCAGATTGCTGTACCTATGGATTCCACTAGATGTCAACAGTCTTTATACAGGGTTTCAGGCTTGTTTGTTGAAATACGAACAAGTAATAGTAGTTTTTCCCAAGGGAGCTCAACAGGAAAAGTAGGCTTTTGGCGCCCGTGAATGAGGGTGCGCTCTTCGTTATTTTCCTTTCCTATTGAACACCGTTCTTTCTGTCTGGAGTATTATCCTTTATTTACAAATTAGGGTACCTGAGGATTGAATAGAACATTGTTTGACTTGTATGAACAAAGTTTACCGGTAGCTTTTTGGATTCCTTTGTATGCATGTTGAAGGAGTGGATTACTGAAATCAATGGCGCCAACTAAACTAACTTTTTGGAAATAAAGAAGGACTTTATCAAACAAAACAAGCATTCGTTGTGTAGCTGGGACCCTTGGGATTGAAAACAGAGGAAGATCTTAAAAGGTAAGTGATTTATTTCATCGCTATTTGCGATTCTGTGAAGCCTGTGCTGGTTTAAAAAATATTTTGATGTGGGGCGCTGTCCTCAGATAATCACAGGGTATGCTTCCGCCGTAAAGCCTTTTTGAAATCTGGCAACGCATTTGGATTAACAAGAAGTTAAGCTTTTAAATGATATTAGACACTTGTATCTTCGTGAATGTTTAATATTATGACTTTGTATTTGAATTTGGCGCTCTCCAATTTCACTGGATGTTGTCGGAAGAGGGAATTACTGTCAAGAGGAGTGAAACAAGATTGTCCACTGTCGACATATCTCTTTATTATGGCCATCGAAATGTTAGCTATTAAAATCAGATGCAACAATAAAATCAAGGGGATAGAAATCCGGGGCTTAAAAACAAAGGTGTCATTGTACGCTGAGGACTCATGCTTTCTTTTAAAACCACCATTTGGATCGCTGCACAGCCTCATAGACAATCTAGATCATTTCTCTAACCTCTCTGGAATACAACTGAACTATGATAAGTGTACCATTATAAAGTTGGATGGTTTTCAGAGATTGGTGTGAGGGTTGAGGGTAGCTGATGGGTGGGACTAAAATTAAAAATATTAAAATGTGACTAATGTAAAATATACTGTGTCCCTAATATGTTTATTGTATGTATAAGCTAGAAGTAGAAGCCTAAGTATTGATGTCCATTCATTTACTCCAATTAGGGGAGGGGTGGTAGGGTTAAGGGAAAATAATACAATGGAATGTTTGTAAAAAAAAATGTATGGGGGATTGGAAATGATAGAGACAGTTACATTGAAAGGACACACAATCTATCTGCAGTATTAAAGCTGATCTACCCCTAAAAATAACTAAATAGATGGTCATGAAGGAGAGGACACAATGAAAGGAGGAGAGGAGACTATTAAAGGAGATTTCTGAAGAATGTTGACCACTAGACCAGACCTGCCTGTGGGTCACATAGACCTGGGAGAGTTTGTCATTAAATGTATAACAAAGGATGTCACAAATCTGCATTTACTGTAGGAGCCAGACTGGGAAACCTGCATGTTTGGTTACTTGGTGTGCCTCTTTTTTTAACTGTATGACGGGTGTGTTCTTTATAACGTTCCAATTCTTCAAGTATACCTGTATGGCTCCATAGCTCAGTGGTTAGAGCACTGGTCTTGTAAACCAGGGGTCGTGAGTTCAATTCTCACTGGGGCCTCGATTTTGACTCTACCCTCTGTGACATTCATCTGAAACTTGACAAAGGGTGGGAGTTTCCATTTGCCAATTCTGTCCTGGGCTCCCCATCATGATTTAAAAAGTGCTGAAACTAGAGACAGGAGTAGCAGAGGTCATGTAATCCAGTGATGCACGTTGAAAGAATAACAACATTAACTTGAACTTTTCCTTATATTAACTGTAACTCAGTAAAAACGTTTCAATTGTTGCGTGTTGCATATATTTTTTTGTTGTTCAGTATAGTAAATAATGGCTACTTCTGAGAAAGTATTAAAACTTCTTAAGGCGAGGGGGCAGTATTCTGAATTTCTGCCTGACTGACGTGCCCAAAGTAAACTGCCTGTTATTCAGGCCCAGAAGCTAGGAAATGCATATAATTGATAGAATTTGATGGAAAACACTTTGAATTTTCTAAACGGTTAAAATAATGTTTGTGAGTATAACTGAATTCATATGGCAGGCGAAAACCCAAGGAAAATCCATCCAGAAATCGTTTGATTTTTTGGCGCTAAGAAACCTTTCCAATGCAAGTCTATGGGTCTGTATATAAAAATTCCTCCCAGATTGCTGTACCTATGGATTCCACTAGATGTCAACAGTCTTTATACAGGGTTTCAGGCTTGTTTGTTGAAATACGAACAAGTAATAGTAGTTTTTCCCAAGGGAGCTCAACAGGAAAAGTAGGCTTTTGGCGCCCGTGAATGAGGGTGCGCTCTTCGTTATTTTCCTTTCCTATTGAACACCGTTCTTTCTGTCTGGAGTATTATCCTTTATTTACAAATTAGGGTACCTGAGGATTGAATAGAACATTGTTTGACTTGTATGAACAAAGTTTACCGGTAGCTTTTTGGATTCCTTTGTATGCATGTTGAAGGAGTGGATTACTGAAATCAATGGCGCCAACTAAACTAACTTTTTGGAAATAAAGAAGGACTTTATCAAACAAAACAAGCATTCGTTGTGTAGCTGGGACCCTTGGGATTGAAAACAGAGGAAGATCTTAAAAGGTAAGTGATTTATTTCATCGCTATTTGCGATTCTGTGAAGCCTGTGCTGGTTTAAAAAATATTTTGATGTGGGGCGCTGTCCTCAGATAATCACAGGGTATGCTTCCGCCGTAAAGCCTTTTTGAAATCTGGCAACGCATTTGGATTAACAAGAAGTTAAGCTTTTAAATGATATTAGACACTTGTATCTTCGTGAATGTTTAATATTATGACTTTGTATTTGAATTTGGCGCTCTCCAATTTCACTGGATGTTGTCGGAAGAGGGAATTACTGTCAAGAGGAGTGAAACAAGATTGTCCACTGTCGACATATCTCTTTATTATGGCCATCGAAATGTTAGCTATTAAAATCAGATGCAACAATAAAATCAAGGGGATAGAAATCCGGGGCTTAAAAACAAAGGTGTCATTGTACGCTGAGGACTCATGCTTTCTTTTAAAACCACCATTTGGATCGCTGCACAGCCTCATAGACAATCTAGATCATTTCTCTAACCTCTCTGGAATACAACTGAACTATGATAAGTGTACCATTATAAAGTTGGATGGTTTTCAGAGATTGGTGTGAGGGGTTGAGGGTAGCTGATGGGTGGGACTAAAATTAAAAATATAAAAATGTGACTAATGTAAAATATACTGTGTCCCTAATATGTTTATTGTATGTATAAGCTAGAAGTAGAAGCCTAAGTATTGATGTCCATTCATTTACTCCAATTAGGGGAGGGGTGGTAGGGTTAAGGGAAAATAATACAATGGAATGTTTGTAAAAAAAAATGTATGGGGGATTGGAAATGATAGAGACAGTTACATTGAAAGGACACACAATCTATCTGCAGTATTAAAGCTGATCTACCCCTAAAAATAACTAAATAGATGGTCATGAAGGAGAGGACACAATGAAAGGAGGAGAGGAGACTATTAAAGGAGATTTCTGAAGAATGTTGACCACTAGACCAGACCTGCCTGTGGGTCACATAGACCTGGGAGAGTTTGTCATTAAATGTATAACAAAGGATGTCACAAATCTGCATTTACTGTTGGAGCCAGACTGGGAAACCTGCATGTTTGGTTACTTTGTGTGCCTCTTTTTTTAACTGTATGACGGGTGTGTTCTTTATAACGTTCCAATTCTTCAAGTATACCTGTATGGCTCCATAGCTCAGTGGTTAGAGCACTGGTCTTGTAAACCAGGGGTCGTGAGTTCAATTCTCACTGGGGCCTCGATTTTGACTCTACCCTCTGTGACATTCATCTGAAACTTGACAAAGGGTGGGAGTTTCCATTTGCCAATTCTGTCCTGGGCTCCCCATCATGATTTAAAAAGTGCTGAAACTAGAGACAGGAGTAGCAGAGGTCATGTAATCCAGTGATGCACGTTGAAAGAATAACAACATTAACTTGAACTTTTCCTTATATTAACTGTAACTCAGTAAAAACGTTTCAATTGTTGCGTGTTGCATATATTTTTGTTGTTGTTCAGTATAGTAAATAATGGCTACTTCTGAGAAAGTATTAAAACTTCTTAAGGCGGGGGCAGTATTCTGAATTTCTGCCTGACTGACGTGCCCAAAGTAAACTGCCTGTTATTCAGGCCCAGAAGCTAGGAAATGCATATAATTGATAGAATTTGATGGAAAACACTTTGAATTTTCTAAACGGTTAAAATAATGTTTGTGAGTATAACTGAATTCATATGGCAGGCGAAAACCCAAGGAAAATCCATCCAGAAATCGTTTGATTTTTGGCGCTAAGAAACCTTTCCAATGCAAGTCTATGGGTCTGTATATAAAAATTCCTCCCAGATTGCTGTACCTATGGATTCCACTAGATGTCAACAGTCTTTATACAGGGTTTCAGGCTTGTTTGTTGAAATACGAACAAGTAATAGTAGTTTTTCCCAAGGGAGCTCAACAGGAAAAGTAGGCTTTTGGCGCCCGTGAATGAGGGTGCGCTCTTCGTTATTTTCCTTTCCTATTGAACACCGTTCTTTCTGTCTGGAGTATTATCCTTTATTTACAAATTAGGGTACCTGAGGATTGAATAGAACATTGTTTGACTTGTATGAACAAAGTTTACCGGTAGCTTTTTGGATTCCTTTGTATGCATGTTGAAGGAGTGGATTACTGAAATCAATGGCGCCAACTAAACTAACTTTTTTGGAAATAAAGAAGGACTTTATCAAACAAAACAAGCATTCGTTGTGTAGCTGGGACCCTTGGGATTGAAAACAGAGGAAGATCTTAAAAGGTAAGTGATTTATTTCATCGCTATTTGCGATTCTGTGAAGCCTGTGCTGGTTTAAAAAATATTTTGATGTGGGGCGCTGTCCTCAGATAATCACAGGGTATGCTTCCGCCGTAAAGCCTTTTTGAAATCTGGCAACGCATTTGGATTAACAAGAAGTTAAGCTTTTAAATGATATTAGACACTTGTATCTTCGTGAATGTTTAATATTATGACTTTGTATTTGAATTTGGCGCTCTCCAATTTCACTGGATGTTGTCGGAAGAGGGAATTACTGTCAAGAGGAGTGAAACAAGATTGTCCACTGTCGACATATCTCTTTATTATGGCCATCGAAATGTTAGCTATTAAAATCAGATGCAACAATAAAATCAAGGGGATAGAAATCCGGGGCTTAAAAACAAAGGTGTCATTGTACGCTGAGGACTCATGCTTTCTTTTAAAACCACCATTTGGATCGCTGCACAGCCTCATAGACAATCTAGATCATTTCTCTAACCTCTCTGGAATACAACTGAACTATGATAAGTGTACCATTATAAAGTTGGATGGTTTTCAGAGATTGGTGTGAGGGGTTGAGGGTAGCTGATGGGTGGGACTAAAATTAAAAATATTAAAATGTGACTAATGTAAAATATACTGTGTCCCTAATATGTTTATTGTATGTATAAGCTAGAAGTAGAAGCCTAAGTATTGATGTCCATTCATTTACTCCAATTAGGGGAGGGGTGGTAGGGTTAAGGGAAAATAATACAATGGAATGTTTGTAAAAGAAAAATGTATGGGGGATTGGAAATGATAGAGACAGTTACATTGAAAGGACACACAATCTATCTGCAGTATTAAAGCTGATCTACCCCTAAAAATAACTAAATAGATGGTCATGAAGGAGAGGACACAATGAAAGGAGGAGAGGAGACTATTAAAGGAGATTTCTGAAGAATGTTGACCACTAGACCAGACCTGCCTGTGGGTCACATAGACCTGGGAGAGTTTGTCATTAAATGTATAACAAAGGATGTCACAAATCTGCATTTACTGTAGGAGCCAGACTGGGAAACCTGCATGTTTGGTTACTTTGGTGTGCCTCTTTTTTTAACTGTATGACGGGTGTGTTCTTTATAACGTTCCAATTCTTCAAGTATACCTGTATGGCTCCATAGCTCAGTGGTTAGAGCACTGGTCTTGTAAACCAGGGGTCGTGAGTTCAATTCTCACTGGGGCCTCGATTTTGACTCTACCCTCTGTGACATTCATCTGAAACTTGACAAAGGGTGGGAGTTTCCATTTGCCAATTCTGTCCTGGGCTCCCCATCATGATTTAAAAAGTGCTGAAACTAGAGACAGGAGTAGCAGAGGTCATGTAATCCAGTGATGCACGTTGAAAGAATAACAACATTAACTTGAACTTTTCCTTATATTAACTGTAACTCAGTAAAAACGTTTCAATTGTTGCGTGTTGCATATATTTTTTTGTTGTTCAGTATAGTAAATAATGGCTACTTCTGAGAAAGTATTAAAACTTCTTAAGGCGAGGGGGCAGTATTCTGAATTTCTGCCTGACTGACGTGCCCAAAGTAAACTGCCTGTTATTCAGGCCCAGAAGCTAGGAAATGCATATAATTGATAGAATTTGATGGAAAACACTTTGAATTTTCTAAACGGTTAAAATAATGTTTGTGAGTATAACTGAATTCATATGGCAGGCGAAAACCCAAGGAAAATCCATCCAGAAATCGTTTGATTTTTTGGCGCTAAGAAACCTTTCCAATGCAAGTCTATGGGTCTGTATATAAAAATTCCTCCCAGATTGCTGTACCTATGGATTCCACTAGATGTCAACAGTCTTTATACAGGGTTTCAGGCTTGTTTGTTGAAATACGAACAAGTAATAGTAGTTTTTCCCAAGGGAGCTCAACAGGAAAAGTAGGCTTTTGGCGCCCGTGAATGAGGGTGCGCTCTTCGTTATTTTCCTTTCCTATTGAACACCGTTCTTTCTGTCTGGAGTATTATCCTTTATTTACAAATTAGGGTACCTGAGGATTGAATAGAACATTGTTTGACTTGTATGAACAAAGTTTACCGGTAGCTTTTTGGATTCCTTTGTATGCATGTTGAAGGAGTGGATTACTGAAATCAATGGCGCCAACTAAACTAACTTTTTGGAAATAAAGAAGGACTTTATCAAACAAAACAAGCATTCGTTGTGTAGCTGGGACCCTTGGGATTGAAAACAGAGGAAGATCTTAAAAGGTAAGTGATTTATTTCATCGCTATTTGCGATTCTGTGAAGCCTGTGCTGGTTTAAAAAATATTTTGATGTGGGGCGCTGTCCTCAGATAATCACAGGGTATGCTTCCGCCGTAAAGCCTTTTTGAAATCTGGCAACGCATTTGGATTAACAAGAAGTTAAGCTTTTAAATGATATTAGACACTTGTATCTTCATGAATGTTTAATATTATGACTTTGTATTTGAATTTGGCGCTCTCCAATTTCACTGGATGTTGTCGGAAGAGGGAATTACTGTCAAGAGGAGTGAAACAAGATTGTCCACTGTCGACATATCTCTTTATTATGGCCATCGAAATGTTAGCTATTAAAATCAGATGCAACAATAAAATCAAGGGGATAGAAATCCGGGGCTTAAAAACAAAGGTGTCATTGTACGCTGAGGACTCATGCTTTCTTTTAAAACCACCATTTGGATCGCTGCACAGCCTCATAGACAATCTAGATCATTTCTCTAACCTCTCTGGAATACAACTGAACTATGATAAGTGTACCATTATAAAGTTGGATGGTTTTCAGAGATTGGTGTGAGGGGTTGAGGGTAGCTGATGGGTGGGACTAAAATTAAAAATATTAAAATGTGACTAATGTAAAATATACTGTGTCCCTAATATGTTTATTGTATGTATAAGCTAGAAGTAGAAGCCTAAGTATTGATGTCCATTCATTTACTCCAATTAGGGGAGGGGTGGTAGGGTTAAGGGAAAATAATACAATGGAATGTTTGTAAAAAAAAATGTATGGGGGATTGGAAATGATAGAGACAGTTACATTGAAAGGACACACAATCTATCTGCAGTATTAAAGCTGATCTACCCCTAAAAATAACTAAATAGATGGTCATGAAGGAGAGGACACAATGAAAGGAGGAGAGGAGACTATTAAAGGAGATTTCTGAAGAATGTTGACCACTAGACCAGACCTGCCTGTGGGTCACATAGACCTGGGAGAGTTTGTCATTAAATGTATAACAACGGATGTCACAAATCTGCATTTACTGTAGGAGCCAGACTGGGAAACCTGCATGTTTGGTTACTTCGGTGTGCCTCTTTTTTAACTGTATGACGGGTGTGTTCTTTATAACGTTCCAATTCTTCAAGTATACCTGTATGGCTCCATAGCTCAGTGGTTAGAGCACTGGTCTTGTAAACCAGGGGTCGTGAGTTCAATTCTCACTGGGGCCTCGATTTTGACTCTACCCTCTGTGACATTCATCTGAAACTTGACAAAGGGTGGGAGTTTCCATTTGCCAATTCTGTCCTGGGCTCCCCATCATGATTTAAAAAGTGCTGAAACTAGAGACAGGAGTAGCAGAGGTCATGTAATCCAGTGATGCACGTTGAAAGAATAACAACATTAACTTGAACTTTTCCTTATATTAACTGTAACTCAGTAAAAACGTTTCAATTGTTGCGTGTTGCATATATTTTTTTTGTTGTTCAGTATAGTAAATAATGGCTACTTCTGAGAAAGTATTAAAACTTCTTAAGGCGAGGGGGCAGTATTCTGAATTTCTGCCTGACTGACGTGCCCAAAGTAAACTGCCTGTTATTCAGGCCCAGAAGCTAGGAAATGCATATAATTGATAGAATTTGATGGAAAACACTTTGAATTTTCTAAACGGTTAAAATAATGTTTGTGAGTATAACTGAATTCATATGGCAGGCGAAAACCCAAGGAAAATCCATCCAGAAATCGTTTGATTTTTTGGCGCTAAGAAACCTTTCCAATGCAAGTCTATGGGTCTGTATATAAAAATTCCTCCCAGATTGCTGTACCTATGGATTCCACTAGATGTCAACAGTCTTTATACAGGGTTTCAGGCTTGTTTGTTGAAATACGAACAAGTAATAGTAGTTTTTCCCAAGGGAGCTCAACAGGAAAAGTAGGCTTTTGGCGCCCGTGAATGAGGGTGCGCTCTTCGTTATTTTCCTTTCCTATTGAACACCGTTCTTTCTGTCTGGAGTATTATCCTTTATTTACAAATTAGGGTACCTGAGGATTGAATAGAACATTGTTTGACTTGTATGAACAAAGTTTACCGGTAGCTTTTTGGATTCCTTTGTATGCATGTTGAAGGAGTGGATTACTGAAATCAATGGCGCCAACTAAACTAACTTTTTGGAAATAAAGAAGGACTTTATCAAACAAAACAAGCATTCGTTGTGTAGCTGGGACCCTTGGGATTGAAAACAGAGGAAGATCTTAAAAGGTAAGTGATTTATTTCATCGCTATTTGCGATTCTGTGAAGCCTGTGCTGGTTTAAAAAATATTTTGATGTGGGGCGCTGTCCTCAGATAATCACAGGGTATGCTTCCGCCGTAAAGCCTTTTTGAAATCTGGCAACGCATTTGGATTAACAAGAAGTTAAGCTTTTAAATGATATTAGACACTTGTATCTTCATGAATGTTTAATATTATGACTTTGTATTTGAATTTGGCGCTCTCCAATTTCACTGGATGTTGTCGGAAGAGGGAATTACTGTCAAGAGGAGTGAAACAAGATTGTCCACTGTCGACATATCTCTTTATTATGGCCATCGAAATGTTAGCTATTAAAATCAGATGCAACAATAAAATCAAGGGGATAGAAATCCGGGGCTTAAAAACAAAGGTGTCATTGTACGCTGAGGACTCATGCTTTCTTTTAAAACCACCATTTGGATCGCTGCACAGCCTCATAGACAATCTAGATCATTTCTCTAACCTCTCTGGAATACAACTGAACTATGATAAGTGTACCATTATAAAGTTGGATGGTTTTCAGAGATTGGTGTGAGGGGTTGAGGGTAGCTGATGGGTGGGACTAAAATTAAAAATATAAAATGTGACTAATGTAAAATATACTGTGTCCCTAATATGTTTATTGTATGTATAAGCTAGAAGTAGAAGCCTAAGTATTGATGTCCATTCATTTACTCCAATTAGGGGAGGGGTGGTAGGGTTAAGGGAAAATAATACAATGGAATGTTTGTAAAAAAAAAAATGTATGGGGGATTGGAAATGATAGAGACAGTTACATTGAAAGGACACACAATCTATCTGCAGTATTAAAGCTGATCTACCCCTAAAAATAACTAAATAGATGGTCATGAAGGAGAGGACACAATGAAAGGAGGAGAGGAGACTATTAAAGGAGATTTCTGAAGAATGTTGACCACTAGACCAGACCTGCCTGTGGGTCACATAGACCTGGGAGAGTTTGTCATTAAATGTATAACAACGGATGTCACAAATCTGCATTTACTGTAGGAGCCAGACTGGGAAACCTGCATGTTTGGTTACTTCGGTGTGCCTCTTTTTTTAACTGTATGACGGGTGTGTTCTTTATAACGTTCCAATTCTTCAAGTATACCTGTATGGCTCCATAGCTCAGTGGTTAGAGCACTGGTCTTGTAAACCAGGGGTCGTGAGTTCAATTCTCACTGGGGCCTCGATTTTGACTCTACCCTCTGTGACATTCATCTGAAACTTGACAAAGGGTGGGAGTTTCCATTTGCCAATTCTGTCCTGGGCTCCCCATCATGATTTAAAAAGTGCTGAAACTAGAGACAGGAGTAGCAGAGGTCATGTAATCCAGTGATGCACGTTGAAAGAATAACAACATTAACTTGAACTTTTCCTTATATTAACTGTAACTCAGTAAAAACGTTTCAATTGTTGCGTGTTGCATATATTTTTTTGTTGTTCAGTATAGTAAATAATGGCTACTTCTGAGAAAGTATTAAAACTTCTTAAGGCGAGGGGGCAGTATTCTGAATTTCTGCCTGACTGACGTGCCCAAAGTAAACTGCCTGTTATTCAGGCCCAGAAGCTAGGAAATGCATATAATTGATAGAATTTGATGGAAAACACTTTGAATTTTCTAAACGGTTAAAATAATGTTTGTGAGTATAACTGAATTCATATGGCAGGCGAAAACCCAAGGAAAATCCATCCAGAAATCGTTTGATTTTTTGGCGCTAAGAAACCTTTCCAATGCAAGTCTATGGGTCTGTATATAAAAATTCCTCCCAGATTGCTGTACCTATGGATTCCACTAGATGTCAACAGTCTTTATACAGGGTTTCAGGCTTGTTTGTTGAAATACGAACAAGTAATAGTAGTTTTTCCCAAGGGAGCTCAACAGGAAAAGTAGGCTTTTGGCGCCCGTGAATGAGGGTGCGCTCTTCGTTATTTTCCTTTCCTATTGAACACCGTTCTTTCTGTCTGGAGTATTATCCTTTATTTACAAATTAGGGTACCTGAGGATTGAATAGAACATTGTTTGACTTGTATGAACAAAGTTTACCGGTAGCTTTTTGGATTCCTTTGTATGCATGTTGAAGGAGTGGATTACTGAAATCAATGGCGCCAACTAAACTAACTTTTTGGAAATAAAGAAGGACTTTATCAAACAAAACAAGCATTCGTTGTGTAGCTGGGACCCTTGGGATTGAAAACAGAGGAAGATCTTAAAAGGTAAGTGATTTATTTCATCGCTATTTGCGATTCTGTGAAGCCTGTGCTGGTTTAAAAAATATTTTGATGTGGGGCGCTGTCCTCAGATAATCACAGGGTATGCTTCCGCCGTAAAGCCTTTTTGAAATCTGGCAACGCATTTGGATTAACAAGAAGTTAAGCTTTTAAATGATATTAGACACTTGTATCTTCATGAATGTTTAATATTATGACTTTGTATTTGAATTTGGCGCTCTCCAATTTCACTGGATGTTGTCGGAAGAGGGAATTACTGTCAAGAGGAGTGAAACAAGATTGTCCACTGTCGACATATCTCTTTATTATGGCCATCGAAATGTTAGCTATTAAAATCAGATGCAACAATAAAATCAAGGGGATAGAAATCCGGGGCTTAAAAACAAAGGTGTCATTGTACGCTGAGGACTCATGCTTTCTTTTAAAACCACCATTTGGATCGCTGCACAGCCTCATAGACAATCTAGATCATTTCTCTAACCTCTCTGGAATACAACTGAACTATGATAAGTGTACCATTATAAAGTTGGATGGTTTTCAGAGATTGGTGTGAGGGGTTGAGGGTAGCTGATGGGTGGGACTAAAATTAAAAATATAAAAATATGACTAATGTAAAATATACTGTGTCCCTAATATGTTTATTGTATGTATAAGCTAGAAGTAGAAGCCTAAGTATTGATGTCCATTCATTTACTCCAATTAGGGGAGGGGTGGTAGGGTTAAGGGAAAATAATACAATGGAATGTTTGTAAAAAAAAATGTATGGGGGATTGGAAATGATAGAGACAGTTACATTGAAAGGACACACAATCTATCTGCAGTATTAAAGCTGATCTACCCCTAAAAATAACTAAATAGATGGTCATGAAGGAGAGGACACAATGAAAGGAGGAGAGGAGACTATTAAAGGAGATTTCTGAAGAATGTTGACCACTAGACCAGACCTGCCTGTGGGTCACATAGACCTGGGAGAGTTTGTCATTAAATGTATAACAAAGGATGTCACAAATCTGCATTTACTGTAGGAGCCAGACTGGGAAACCTGCATGTTTGGTTACTTTGGTGTGCCTCTTTTTTTAACTGTATGACGGGTGTGTTCTTTATAACGTTCCAATTCTTCAAGTATACCTGTATGGCTCCATAGCTCAGTGGTTAGAGCACTGGTCTTGTAAACCAGGGGTCGTGAGTTCAATTCTCACTGGGGCCTCGATTTTGACTCTACCCTCTGTGACATTCATCTGAAACTTGACAAAGGGTGGGAGTTTCCATTTGCCAATTCTGTCCTGGGCTCCCCATCATGATTTAAAAAGTGCTGAAACTAGAGACAGGAGTAGCAGAGGTCATGTAATCCAGTGATGCACGTTGAAAGAATAACAACATTAACTTGAACTTTTCCTTATATTAACTGTAACTCAGTAAAAACGTTTCAATTGTTGCGTGTTGCATATATTTTTTTTTTGTTCAGTATAGTAAATAATGGCTACTTCTGAGAAAGTATTAAAACTTCTTAAGGCGAGGGGGCAGTATTCTGAATTTCTGCCTGACTGACGTGCCCAAAGTAAACTGCCTGTTATTCAGGCCCAGAAGCTAGGAAATGCATATAATTGATAGAATTTGATGGAAAACACTTTGAATTTTCTAAACGGTTAAAATAATGTTTGTGAGTATAACTGAATTCATATGGCAGGCGAAAACCCAAGGAAAATCCATCCAGAAATCGTTTGATTTTTTGGCGCTAAGAAACCTTTCCAATGCAAGTCTATGGGTCTGTATATAAAAATTCCTCCCAGATTGCTGTACCTATGGATTCCACTAGATGTCAACAGTCTTTATACAGGGTTTCAGGCTTGTTTGTTGAAATACGAACAAGTAATAGTAGTTTTTCCCAAGGGAGCTCAACAGGAAAAGTAGGCTTTTGGCGCCCGTGAATGAGGGTGCGCTCTTCGTTATTTTCCTTTCCTATTGAACACCGTTCTTTCTGTCTGGAGTATTATCCTTTATTTACAAATTAGGGTACCTGAGGATTGAATAGAACATTGTTTGACTTGTATGAACAAAGTTTACCGGTAGCTTTTTGGATTCCTTTGTATGCATGTTGAAGGAGTGGATTACTGAAATCAATGGCGCCAACTAAACTAACTTTTTTGGAAATAAAGAAGGACTTTATCAAACAAAACAAGCATTCGTTGTGTAGCTGGGACCCTTGGGATTGAAAACAGAGGAAGATCTTAAAAGGTAAGTGATTTATTTCATCGCTATTTGCGATTCTGTGAAGCCTGTGCTGGTTTAAAAAATATTTTGATGTGGGGCGCTGTCCTCAGATAATCACAGGGTATGCTTCCGCCGTAAAGCCTTTTTGAAATCTGGCAACGCATTTGGATTAACAAGAAGTTAAGCTTTTAAATGATATTAGACACTTGTATCTTCATGAATGTTTAATATTATGACTTTGTATTTGAATTTGGCGCTCTCCAATTTCACTGGATGTTGTCGGAAGAGGGAATTACTGTCAAGAGGAGTGAAACAAGATTGTCCACTGTCGACATATCTCTTTATTATGACCATCGAAATGTTAGCTATTAAAATCAGATGCAACAATAAAATCAAGGGGATAGAAATCCGGGGCTTAAAAACAAAGGTGTCATTGTACGCTGAGGACTCATGCTTTCTTTTAAAACCACCATTTGGATCGCTGCACAGCCTCATAGACAATCTAGATCATTTCTCTAACCTCTCTGGAATACAACTGAACTATGATAAGTGTACCATTATAAAGTTGGATGGTTTTCAGAGATTGGTGTGAGGGGTTGAGGGTAGCTGATGGGTGGGACTAAAATTAAAAATATAAAGATATGACTAATGTAAAATATACTGTGTCCCTAATATGTTTATTGTATGTATAAGCTAGAAGTAGAAGCCTAAGTATTGATGTCCATTAATTTACTCCAATTAGGGGAGGGGTGGTAGGGTTAAGGGAAAATAATACAATGGAATGTTTAAAAAAAAAAATGTATGGGGGATTGGAAATGATAGAGACAGTTACATTGAAAGGACACACAATCTATCTGCAGTATTAAAGCTGATCTACCCCTAAAAATAACTAAATAGATGGTCATGAAGGAGAGGACACAATGAAAGGAGGAGAGGAGACTATTAAAGGAGATTTCTGAAGAATGTTGACCACTAGACCAGACCTGCCTGTGGGTCACATAGACCTGGGAGAGTTTGTCATTAAATGTATAACAAAGGATGTCACAAATCTGCATTTACTGTTGGAGCCAGACTGGGAAACCTGCATGTTTGGTTACTTTGGTGGGCCTCTTTTTTTAACTGTATGACGGGTGTGTTCTTTATAACGTTCCAATTCTTCAAGTATACCTGTATGGCTCCATAGCTCAGTGGTTAGAGCACTGGTCTTGTAAACCAGGGGTCGTGAGTTCAATTCTCACTGGGGCCTCGATTTTGACTCTACCCTCTGTGACATTCATCTGAAACTTGACAAAGGGTGGGAGTTTCCATTTGCCAATTCTGTCCTGGGCTCCCCATCATGATTTAAAAAGTGCTGAAACTAGAGACAGGAGTAGCAGAGGTCATGTAATCCAGTGATGCACGTTGAAAGAATAACAACATTAACTTGAACTTTTCCTTATATTAACTGTAACTCAGTAAAAACGTTTCAATTGTTGCGTGTTGCATATATTTTTTTGTTGTTCAGTATAGTAAATAATGGCTACTTCTGAGAAAGTATTAAAACTTCTTAAGGCGAGGGGGCAGTATTCTGAATTTCTGCCTGACTGACGTGCCCAAAGTAAACTGCCTGTTATTCAGGCCCAGAAGCTAGGAAATGCATATAATTGATAGAATTTGATGGAAAACACTTTGAATTTTCTAAACGGTTAAAATAATGTTTGTGAGTATAACTGAATTCATATGGCAGGCGAAAACCCAAGGAAAATCCATCCAGAAATCGTTTGATTTTTTGGCGCTAAGAAACCTTTCCAATGCAAGTCTATGGGTCTGTATATAAAAATTCCTCCCAGATTGCTGTACCTATGGATTCCACTAGATGTCAACAGTCTTTATACAGGGTTTCAGGCTTGTTTGTTGAAATACGAACAAGTAATAGTAGTTTTTCCCAAGGGAGCTCAACAGGAAAAGTAGGCTTTTGGCGCCCGTGAATGAGGGTGCGCTCTTCGTTATTTTCCTTTCCTATTGAACACCGTTCTTTCTGTCTGGAGTATTATCCTTTATTTACAAATTAGGGTACCTGAGGATTGAATAGAACATTGTTTGACTTGTATGAACAAAGTTTACCGGTAGCTTTTTGGATTCCTTTGTATGCATGTTGAAGGAGTGGATTACTGAAATCAATGGCGCCAACTAAACTAACTTTTTGGAAATAAAGAAGGACTTTATCAAACAAAACAAGCATTCGTTGTGTAGCTGGGACCCTTGGGATTGAAAACAGAGGAAGATCTTAAAAGGTAAGTGATTTATTTCATCGCTATTTGCGATTCTGTGAAGCCTGTGCTGGTTTAAAAAATATTTTGATGTGGGGCGCTGTCCTCAGATAATCACAGGGTATGCTTCCGCCGTAAAGCCTTTTTGAAATCTGGCAACGCATTTGGATTAACAAGAAGTTAAGCTTTTAAATGATATTAGACACTTGTATCTTCGTGAATGTTTAATATTATGACTTTGTATTTGAATTTGGCGCTCTCCAATTTCACTGGATGTTGTCGGAAGAGGGAATTACTGTCAAGAGGAGTGAAACAAGATTGTCCACTGTCGACATATCTCTTTATTATGGCCATCGAAATGTTAGCTATTAAAATCAGATGCAACAATAAAATCAAGGGGATAGAAATCCGGGGCTTAAAAACAAAGGTGTCATTGTACGCTGAGGACTCATGCTTTCTTTTAAAACCACCATTTGGATCGCTGCACAGCCTCATAGACAATCTAGATCATTTCTCTAACCTCTCTGGAATACAACTGAACTATGATAAGTGTACCATTATAAAGTTGGATGGTTTTCAGAGATTGGTGTGAGGGGTTGAGGGTAGCTGATGGGTGGGACTAAAATTAAAAATATAAAAATATGACTAATGTAAAATATACTGTGTCCCTAATATGTTTATTGTATGTATAAGCTAGAAGTAGAAGCCTAAGTATTGATGTCCATTCATTTACTCCAATTAGGGGAGGGGTGGTAGGGTTAAGGGAAAATAATACAATGGAATGTTTGTAAAAAAAAATGTATGGGGGATTGGAAATGATAGAGACAGTTACATTGAAAGGACACACAATCTATCTGCAGTATTAAAGCTGATCTACCCCTAAAAATAACTAAATAGATGGTCATGAAGGAGAGGACACAATGAAAGGAGGAGAGGAGACTATTAAAGGAGATTTCTGAAGAATGTTGACCACTAGACCAGACCTGCCTGTGGGTCACATAGACCTGGGAGAGTTTGTCATTAAATGTATAACAAAGGATGTCACAAATCTGCATTTACTGTAGGAGCCAGACTGGGAAACCTGCATGTTTGGTTACTTCGGTGTGCCTCTTTTTTTAACTGTATGACGGGTGTGTTCTTTATAACGTTCCAATTCTTCAAGTATGCCTGTATGGCTCCATAGTTCAGTGGTTAGAGCACTGGTCTTGTAAACCAGGGGTCGTGAGTTCAATTCTCACTGGGGCCTTGATTTTGACTCTACCCTCTGTGACATTCATCTGAAACTTGACAAAGGGTGGGAGTTTCCATTTGCCAATTCTGTCCTGGGCTCCCCATCATGATTTAAAAAGTGCTGAAACTAGAGACAGGAGTAGCAGAGGTCATGTAATCCAGTGATGCACGTTGAAAGAATAACAACATTAACTTGAACTTTTCCTTATATTAACTGTAACTCAGTAAAAACGTTTCAATTGTTGCGTGTTGCATATATTTTTGTTGTTGTTCAGTATAGTAAATAATGGCTACTTCTGAGAAAGTATTAAAACTTCTTAAGGCGAGGGGCAGTATTCTGAATTTCTGCCTGACTGACGTGCCCAAAGTAAACTGCCTGTTATTCAGGCCCAGAAGCTAGGAAATGCATATAATTGATAGAATTTGATGGAAAACACTTTGAATTTTCTAAACGGTTAAAATAATGTTTGTGAGTATAACTGAATTCATATGGCAGGCGAAAACCCAAGGAAAATCCATCCAGAAATCGTTTGATTTTTGGCGCTAAGAAACCTTTCCAATGCAAGTCTATGGGTCTGTATATAAAAATTCCTCCCAGATTGCTGTACCTATGGATTCCACTAGATGTCAACAGTCTTTATACAGGGTTTCAGGCTTGTTTGTTGAAATACGAACAAGTAATAGTAGTTTTTCCCAAGGGAGCTCAACAGGAAAAGTAGGCTTTTGGCGCCCGTGAATGAGGGTGCGCTCTTCGTTATTTTCCTTTCCTATTGAACACCGTTCTTTCTGTCTGGAGTATTATCCTTTATTTACAAATTAGGGTACCTGAGGATTGAATAGAACATTGTTTGACTTGTATGAACAAAGTTTACCGGTAGCTTTTTGGATTCCTTTGTATGCATGTTGAAGGAGTGGATTACTGAAATCAATGGCGCCAACTAAACTAACTTTTTGGAAATAAAGAAGGACTTTATCAAACAAAACAAGCATTCGTTGTGTAGCTGGGACCCTTGGGATTGAAAACAGAGGAAGATCTTAAAAGGTAAGTGATTTATTTCATCGCTATTTGCGATTCTGTGAAGCCTGTGCTGGTTTAAAAAATATTTTGATGTGGGGCGCTGTCCTCAGATAATCACAGGGTATGCTTCCGCCGTAAAGCCTTTTTGAAATCTGGCAACGCATTTGGATTAACAAGAAGTTAAGCTTTTAAATGATATTAGACACTTGTATCTTCATGAATGTTTAATATTATGACTTTGTATTTGAATTTGGCGCTCTCCAATTTCACTGGATGTTGTCGGAAGAGGGAATTACTGTCAAGAGGAGTGAAACAAGATTGTCCACTGTCGACATATCTCTTTATTATGGCCATCGAAATGTTAGCTATTAAAATCAGATGCAACAATAAAATCAAGGGGATAGAAATCCGGGGCTTAAAAACAAAGGTGTCATTGTACGCTGAGGACTCATGCTTTCTTTTAAAACCACCATTTGGATCGCTGCACAGCCTCATAGACAATCTAGATCATTTCTCTAACCTCTCTGGAATACAACTGAACTATGATAAGTGTACCATTATAAAGTTGGATGGTTTTCAGAGATTGGTGTGAGGGGTTGAGGGTAGCTGATGGGTGGGACTAAAATTAAAAATATAAAATGTGACTAATGTAAAATATACTGTGTCCCTAATATGTTTATTGTATGTATAAGCTAGAAGTAGAAGCCTAAGTATTGATGTCCATTCATTTACTCCAATTAGGGGAGGGGTGGTAGGGTTAAGGGAAAATAATACAATGGAATGTTTGTAAAAAAAAATGTATGGGGGATTGGAAATGATAGAGACAGTTACATTGAAAGGACACACAATCTATCTGCAGTATTAAAGCTGATCTACCCCTAAAAATAACTAAATAGATGGTCATGAAGGAGAGGACACAATGAAAGGAGGAGAGGAGACTATTAAAGGAGATTTCTGAAGAATGTTGACCACTAGACCAGACCTGCCTGTGGGTCACATAGACCTGGGAGAGTTTGTCATTAAATGTATAACAAAGGATGTCACAAATCTGCATTTACTGTAGGAGCCAGACTGGGAAACCTGCATGTTTGGTTACTTCGGTGTGCCTCTTTTTTTAACTGTATGACGGGTGTGTTCTTTATAACGTTCCAATTCTTCAAGTATACCTGTATGGCTCCATAGCTCAGTGGTTAGAGCACTGGTCTTGTAAACCAGGGGTCGTGAGTTCAATTCTCACTGGGGCCTTGATTTTGACTCTACCCTCTGTGACATTCATCTGAAACTTGACAAAGGGTGGGAGTTTCCATTTGCCAATTCTGTCCTGGGCTCCCCATCATGATTTAAAAAGTGCTGAAACTAGAGACAGGAGTAGCAGAGGTCATGTAATCCAGTGATGCACGTTGAAAGAATAACAACATTAACTTGAACTTTTCCTTATATTAACTGTAACTCAGTAAAAACGTTTCAATTGTTGCGTGTTGCATATATTTTTTTGTTGTTCAGTATAGTAAATAATGGCTACTTCTGAGAAAGTATTAAAACTTCTTAAGGCGAGGGGGCAGTATTCTGAATTTCTGCCTGACTGACGTGCCCAAAGTAAACTGCCTGTTATTCAGGCCCAGAAGCTAGGAAATGCATATAATTGATAGAATTTGATGGAAAACACTTTGAATTTTCTAAACGGTTAAAATAATGTTTGTGAGTATAACTGAATTCATATGGCAGGCGAAAACCCAAGGAAAATCCATCCAGAAATCGTTTGATTTTTTGGCGCTAAGAAACCTTTCCAATGCAAGTCTTTGGGTCTGTATATAAAAATTCCTCCCAGATTGCTGTACCTATGGATTCCACTAGATGTCAACAGTCTTTATACAGGGTTTCAGGCTTGTTTGTTGAAATACGAACAAGTAATAGTAGTTTTTCCCAAGGGAGCTCAACAGGAAAAGTAGGCTTTTGGCGCCCGTGAATGAGGGTGCGCTCTTCGTTATTTTCCTTTCCTATTGAACACCGTTCTTTCTGTCTGGAGTATTATCCTTTATTTACAAATTAGGGTACCTGAGGATTGAATATAACATTGTTTGACTTGTATGAACAAAGTTTACCGGTAGCTTTTTGGATTCCTTTGTATGTATGTTGAAGGAGTGGATTACTGAAATCAATGGCGCCAACTAAACTAACTTTTTTTGGAAATAAAGAAGGACTTTATCAAACAAAACAAGCATTCGTTGTGTAGCTGGGACCCTTGGGATTGAAAACAGAGGAAGATCTTAAAAGGTAAGTGATTTATTTCATCGCTATTTGCGATTCTGTGAAGCCTGTGCTGGTTTAAAAAATATTTTGATGTGGGGCGCTGTCCTCAGATAATCACAGGGTATGCTTCCGCCGTAAAGCCTTTTTGAAATCTGGAAACGCATTTGGATTAACAAGAAGTTAAGCTTTTAAATGATATTAGACACTTGTATCTTCATGAATGTTTAATATTATGACTTTGAATTTGGCGCTCTCCAATTTCACTGGATGTTGTCGGAAGAGGGAATTACTGTCAAGAGGAGTGAAACAAGATTGTCCACTGTCGACATATCTCTTTATTATGGCCATCGAAATGTTAGCTATTAAAATCAGATGCAACAATAAAATCAAGGGGATAGAAATCCGGGGCTTAAAAACAAAGGTGTCATTGTACGCTGAGGACTCATGCTTTCTTTTAAAACCACCATTTGGATCGCTGCACAGCCTCATAGACAATCTAGATCATTTCTCTAACCTCTCTGGAATACAACTGAACTATGATAAGTGTACCATTATAAAGTTGGATGGTTTTCAGAGATTGGTGTGAGGGGTTGAGGGTAGCTGATGGGTGGGACTAAAATTAAAAATATAAAAATATGACTAATGTAAAATATACTGTGTCCCTAATATGTTTATTGTATGTATAAGCTAGAAGTAGAAGCCTAAGTATTGATGTCCATTCATTTACTCCAATTAGGGGAGGGGTGGTAGGGTTAAGGGAAAATAATACAATGGAATGTTTGTAAAAAAAAATGTATGGGGGATTGGAAATGATAGAGACAGTTACATTGAAAGGACACACAATCTATCTGCAGTATTAAAGCTGATCTACCCCTAAAAATAACTAAATAGATGGTCATGAAGGAGAGGACACAATGAAAGGAGGAGAGGAGACTATTAAAGGAGATTTCTGAAGAATGTTGACCACTAGACCAGACCTGCCTGTGGGTCACATAGACCTGGGAGAGTTTGTCATTAAATGTATAACAAAGGATGTCACAAATCTGCATTTACTGTAGGAGCCAGACTGGGAAACCTGCATGTTTGGTTACTTCGGTGTGCCTCTTTTTTTAACTGTATGACGGGTGTGTTCTTTATAACGTTCCAATTCTTCAAGTATGCCTGTATGGCTCCATAGTTCAGTGGTTAGAGCACTGGTCTTGTAAACCAGGGGTCGTGAGTTCAATTCTCACTGGGGCCTCGATTTTGACTCTACCCTCTGTGACATTCATCTGAAACTTGACAAAGGGTGGGAGTTTCCATTTGCCAATTCTGTCCTGGGCTCCCCATCATGATTTAAAAAGTGCTGAAACTAGAGACAGGAGTAGCAGAGGTCATGTAATCCAGTGATGCACGTTGAAAGAATAACAACATTAACTTGAACTTTTCCTTATATTAACTGTAACTCAGTAAAAACGTTTCAATTGTTGCGTGTTGCATATATTTTTTTTGTTGTTCAGTATAGTAAATAATGGCTACTTCTGAGAAAGTATTAAAACTTCTTAAGGCGAGGGGGCAGTATTCTGAATTTCTGCCTGACTGACGTGCCCAAAGTAAACTGCCTGTTATTCAGGCCCAGAAGCTAGGAAATGCATATAATTGATAGAATTTGATGGAAAACACTTTGAATTTTCTAAACGGTTAAAATAATGTTTGTGAGTATAACTGAATTCATATGGCAGGCGAAAACCCAAGGAAAATCCATCCAGAAATCGTTTGATTTTTGGCGCTAAGAAACCTTTCCAATGCAAGTCTTTGGGTCTGTATATACAAATTCCTCCCAGATTGCTGTACCTATGGATTCCACTAGATGTCAACAGTCTTTATACAGGGTTTCAGGCTTGTTTGTTGAAATACGAACAAGTAATAGTAGTTTTTCCCAAGGGAGCTCAACAGGAAAAGTAGGCTTTTGGCGCCCGTGAATGAGGGTGCGCTCTTCGTTATTTTCCTTTCCTATTGAACACCGTTCTTTCTGTCTGGAGTATTATCCTTTATTTACAAATTAGGGTACCTGAGGATTGAATAGAACATTGTTTGACTTGTATGAACAAAGTTTACCGGTAGCTTTTTGGATTCCTTTGTATGCATGTTGAAGGAGTGGATTACTGAAATCAATGGCGCCAACTAAACTAACTTTTTGGAAATAAAGAAGGACTTTATCAAACAAAACAAGCATTCGTTGTGTAGCTGGGACCCTTGGGATTGAAAACAGAGGAAGATCTTAAAAGGTAAGTGATTTATTTCATCGCTATTTGCGATTCTGTGAAGCCTGTGCTGGTTTAAAAAATATTTTGATGTGGGGCGCTGTCCTCAGATAATCACAGGGTATGCTTCCGCCGTAAAGCCTTTTTGAAATCTGGCAACGCATTTGGATTAACAAGAAGTTAAGCTTTTAAATGATATTAGACACTTGTATCTTCATGAATGTTTAATATTATGACTTTGTATTTGAATTTGGCGCTCTCCAATTTCACTGGATGTTGTCGGAAGAGGGAATTACTGTCAAGAGGAGTGAAACAAGATTGTCCACTGTCGACATATCTCTTTATTATGGCCATCGAAATGTTAGCTATTAAAATCAGATGCAACAATAAAATCAAGGGGATAGAAATCCGGGGCTTAAAAACAAAGGTGTCATTGTACGCTGAGGACTCATGCTTTCTTTTAAAACCACCATTTGGATCGCTGCACAGCCTCATAGACAATCTAGATCATTTCTCTAACCTCTCTGGAATACAACTGAACTATGATAAGTGTACCATTATAAAGTTGGATGGTTTTCAGAGATTGGTGTGAGGGGTTGAGGGTAGCTGATGGGTGGGACTAAAATTAAAAATATAAAAATGTGACTAATGTAAAATATACTGTGTCCCTAATATGTTTATTGTATGTATAAGCTAGAAGTAGAAGCCTAAGTATTGATGTCCATTCATTTACTCCAATTAGGGGAGGGGTGGTAGGGTTAAGGGAAAATAATACAATGGAATGTTTGTAAAAGAAAAATGTATGGGGGATTGGAAATGATAGAGACAGTTACATTGAAAGGACACACAATCTATCTGCAGTATTAAAGCTGATCTACCCCTAAAAATAACTAAATAGATGGTCATGAAGGAGAGGACACAATGAAAGGAGGAGAGGAGACTATTAAAGGAGATTTCTGAAGAATGTTGACCACTAGACCAGACCTGCCTGTGGGTCACATAGACCTGGGAGAGTTTGTCATTAAATGTATAACAAAGGATGTCACAAATCTGCATTTACTGTAGGAGCCAGACTGGGAAACCTGCATGTTTGGTTACTTTGGTGGGCCTCTTTTTTTAACTGTATGACGGGTGTGTTCTTTATAACGTTCCAATTCTTCAAGTATACCTGTATGGCTCCATAGCTCAGTGGTTAGAGCACTGGTCTTGTAAACCAGGGGTCGTGATTTCAATTCTCACTGGGGCCTCGATTTTGACTCTACCCTCTGTAACATTCATCTGAAACTTGACAAAGGGTGGGAGTTTCCATTTGCCAATTCTGTCCTGGGCTCCCCATCATGATTTAAAAAGTGCTGAAACTAGAGACAGGAGTAGCAGAGGTCATGTAATCCAGTGATGCACGTTGAAAGAATAACAACATTAACTTGAACTTTTCCTTATATTAACTGTAACTCAGTAAAAACGTTTCAATTGTTGCGTGTTGCATATATATTTTTTTGTTGTTCAGTATAGTAAATAATGGCTACTTCTGAGAAAGTATTAAAACTTCTTAAGGCGAGGGGGCAGTATTCTGAATTTCTGCCTGACTGACGTGCCCAAAGTAAACTGCCTGTTATTCAGGCCCAGAAGCTAGGAAATGCATATAATTGATAGAATTTGATGGAAAACACTTTGAATTTTCTAAACGGTTAAAATAATGTTTGTGAGTATAACTGAATTCATATGGCAGGCGAAAACCCAAGGAAAATCCATCCAGAAATCGTTTGATTTTTTGGCGCTAAGAGACCTTTCCAATGCAAGTCTATGGGTCTGTATATAAAAATTCCTCCCAGATTGCTGTACCTATGGATTCCACTAGATGTCAACAGTCTTTATACAGGGTTTCAGGCTTGTTTGTTGAAATACGAACAAGTAATAGTAGTTTTTCCCAAGGGAGCTCAACAGGAAAAGTAGGCTTTTGGCGCCCGTGAATGAGGGTGCGCTCTTCGTTATTTTCCTTTCCTATTGAACACCGTTCTTTCTGTCTGGAGTATTATCCTTTATTTACAAATTAGGGTACCTGAGGATTGAATAGAACATTGTTTGACTTGTATGAACAAAGTTTACCGGTAGCTTTTTGGATTCCTTTGTATGCATGTTGAAGGAGTGGATTACTGAAATCAATGGCGCCAACTAAACTAACTTTTTTGGAAATAAAGAAGGACTTTATCAAACAAAACAAGCATTCGTTGTGTAGCTGGGACCCTTGGGATTGAAAACAGAGGAAGATCTTAAAAGGTAAGTGATTTATTTCATCGCTATTTGCGATTCTGTGAAGCCTGTGCTGGTTTAAAAAATATTTTGATGTGGGGCGCTGTCCTCAGATAATCACAGGGTATGCTTCCGCCGTAAAGCCTTTTTGAAATCTGGAAACGCATTTGGATTAACAAGAAGTTAAGCTTTTAAATGATATTAGACACTTGTATCTTCATGAATGTTTAATATTATGACTTTGAATTTGGCGCTCTCCAATTTCACTGGATGTTGTCGGAAGAGGGAATTACTGTCAAGAGGAGTGAAACAAGATTGTCCACTGTCGACATATCTCTTTATTATGGCCATCGAAATGTTAGCTATTAAAATCAGATGCAACAATAAAATCAAGGGGATAGAAATCCGGGGCTTAAAAACAAAGGTGTCATTGTACGCTGAGGACTCATGCTTTCTTTTAAAACCACCATTTGGATCGCTGCACAGCCTCATAGACAATCTAGATCATTTCTCTAACCTCTCTGGAATACAACTGAACTATGATAAGTGTACCATTATAAAGTTGGATGGTTTTCAGAGATTGGTGTGAGGGGTTGAGGGTAGCTGATGGGTGGGACTAAAATTAAAAATATAAAGATATGACTAATGTAAAATATACTGTGTCCCTAATATGTTTATTGTATGTATAAGCTAGAAGTAGAAGCCTAAGTATTGATGTCCATTCATTTACTCCAATTAGGGGAGGGGTGGTAGGGTTAAGGGAAAATAATACAATGGAATGTTTGTAAAAAAAAATGTATGGGGGATTGGAAATGATAGAGACAGTTACATTGAAAGGACACACAATCTATCTGCAGTATTAAAGCTGATCTACCCCTAAAAATAACTAAATAGATGGTCATGAAGGAGAGGACACAATGAAAGGAGGAGAGGAGACTATTAAAGGAGATTTCTGAAGAATGTTGACCACTAGACCAGACCTGCCTGTGGGTCACATAGACCTGGGAGAGTTTGTCATTAAATGTATAACAAAGGATGTCACAAATCTGCATTTACTGTAGGAGCCAGACTGGGAAACCTGCATGTTTGGTTACTTCGGTGTGCCTCTTTTTTTAACTGTATGACGGGTGTGTTCTTTATAACGTTCCAATTCTTCAAGTATGCCTGTATGGCTCCATAGTTCAGTGGTTAGAGCACTGGTCTTGTAAA
This sequence comes from Oncorhynchus gorbuscha, assembly GCF_021184085.1. Lineage (NCBI taxonomy): Eukaryota > Metazoa > Chordata > Actinopteri > Salmoniformes > Salmonidae > Oncorhynchus > Oncorhynchus gorbuscha. The sequence continues at coordinate 84,331,719 of NC_060187.1, forward strand.
CCAGGGGTCGTGAGTTCAATTCTCACTGGGGCCTTGATTTTGACTCTACCCTCTGTGACATTCATCTGAAACTTGACAAAGGGTGGGAGTTTCCATTTGCCAATTCTGTCCTGGGCTCCCCATCATGATTTAAAAAGTGCTGAAACTAGAGACAGGAGTAGCAGAGGTCATGTAATCCAGTGATGCACGTTGAAAGAATAACAACATTAACTTGAACTTTTCCTTATATTAACTGTAACTCAGTAAAAACGTTTCAATTGTTGCGTGTTGCATATATTTTTTTTGTTGTTCAGTATAGTAAATAATGGCTACTTCTGAGAAAGTATTAAAACTTCTTAAGGCGAGGGGGCAGTATTCTGAATTTCTGCCTGACTGACGTGCCCAAAGTAAACTGCCTGTTATTCAGGCCCAGAAGCTAGGAAATGCATATAATTGATAGAATTTGATGGAAAACACTTTGAATTTTCTAAACGGTTAAAATAATGTTTGTGAGTATAACTGAATTCATATGGCAGGCGAAAACCCAAGGAAAATCCATCCAGAAATCGTTTGATTTTTTGGCGCTAAGAAACCTTTCCAATGCAAGTCTTTGGGTCTGTATATACAAATTCCTCCCAGATTGCTGTACCTATGGATTCCACTAGATGTCAACAGTCTTTATACAGGGTTTCAGGCTTGTTTGTTGAAATACGAACAAGTAATAGTAGTTTTTCCCAAGGGAGCTCAACAGGAAAAGTAGGCTTTTGGCGCCCGTGAATGAGGGTGCGCTCTTCGTTATTTTCCTTTCCTATTGAACACCGTTCTTTCTGTCTGGAGTATTATCCTTTATTTACAAATTAGGGTACCTGAGGATTGAATATAACATTGTTTGACTTGTATGAACAAAGTTTACCGGTAGCTTTTTGGATTCCTTTGTATGTATGTTGAAGGAGTGGATTACTGAAATCAATGGCGCCAACTAAACTAACTTTTTTGGAAATAAAGAAGGACTTTATCAAACAAAACAAGCATTCGTTGTGTAGCTGGGACCCTTGGGATTGAAAACAGAGGAAGATCTTAAAAGGTAAGTGATTTATTTCATCGCTATTTGCGATTCTGTGAAGCCTGTGCTGGTTTAAAAAATATTTTGATGTGGGGCGCTGTCCTCAGATAATCACAGGGTATGCTTCCGCCGTAAAGCCTTTTTGAAATCTGGCAACGCATTTGGATTAACAAGAAGTTAAGCTTTTAAATGATATTAGACACTTGTATCTTCATGAATGTTTAATATTATGACTTTGTATTTGAATTTGGCGCTCTCCAATTTCACTGGATGTTGTCGGAAGAGGGAATTACTGTCAAGAGGAGTGAAACAAGATTGTCCACTGTCGACATATCTCTTTATTATGGCCATCGAAATGTTAGCTATTAAAATCAGATGCAACAATAAAATCAAGGGGATAGAAATCCGGGGCTTAAAAACAAAGGTGTCATTGTACGCTGAGGACTCATGCTTTCTTTTAAAACCACCATTTGGATCGCTGCACAGCCTCATAGACAATCTAGATCATTTCTCTAACCTCTCTGGAATACAACTGAACTATGATAAGTGTACCATTATAAAGTTGGATGGTTTTCAGAGATTGGTGTGAGGGGTTGAGGGTAGCTGATGGGTGGGACTAAAATTAAAAATATAAAGATATGACTAATGTAAAATATACTGTGTCCCTAATATGTTTATTGTATGTATAAGCTAGAAGTAGAAGCCTAAGTATTGATGTCCATTCATTTACTCCAATTAGGGGAGGGGTGGTAGGGTTAAGGGAAAATAATACAATGGAATGTTTGTAAAAAAAATGTATGGGGGATTGGAAATGATAGAGACAGTTACATTGAAAGGACACACAATCTATCTGCAGTATTAAAGCTGATCTACCCCTAAAAATAACTAAATAGATGGTCATGAAGGAGAGGACACAATGAAAGGAGGAGAGGAGACTATTAAAGGAGATTTCTGAAGAATGTTGACCACTAGACCAGACCTGCCTGTGGGTCACATAGACCTGGGAGAGTTTGTCATTAAATGTATAACAAAGGATGTCACAAATCTGCATTTACTGTAGGAGCCAGACTGGGAAACCTGCATGTTTGGTTACTTCGGTGTGCCTCTTTTTTTAACTGTATGACGGGTGTGTTCTTTATAACGTTCCAATTCTTCAAGTATGCCTGTATGGCTCCATAGTTCAGTGGTTAGAGCACTGGTCTTGTAAACCAGGGGTCGTGAGTTCAATTCTCACTGGGGCCTTGATTTTGACTCTACCCTCTGTGACATTCATCTGAAACTTGACAAAGGGTGGGAGTTTCCATTTGCCAATTCTGTCCTGGGCTCCCCATCATGATTTAAAAAGTGCTGAAACTAGAGACAGGAGTAGCAGAGGTCATGTAATCCAGTGATGCACGTTGAAAGAATAACAACATTAACTTGAACTTTTCCTTATATTAACTGTAACTCAGTAAAAACGTTTCAATTGTTGCGTGTTGCATATATTTTTTTTGTTCAGTATAGTAAATAATGGCTACTTCTGAGAAAGTATTAAAACTTCTTAAGGCGAGGGGGCAGTATTCTGAATTTCTGCCTGACTGACGTGCCCAAAGTAAACTGCCTGTTATTCAGGCCCAGAAGCTAGGAAATGCATATAATTGATAGAATTTGATGGAAAACACTTTGAATTTTCTAAACGGTTAAAATAATGTTTGTGAGTATAACTGAATTCATATGGCAGGCGAAAACCCAAGGAAAATCCATCCAGAAATCGTTTGATTTTTGGCGCTAAGAAACCTTTCCAATGCAAGTCTATGGGTCTGTATATAAAAATTCCTCCCAGATTGCTGTACCTATGGATTCCACTAGATGTCAACAGTCTTTATACAGGGTTTCAGGCTTGTTTGTTGAAATACGAACAAGTAATAGTAGTTTTTCCCAAGGGAGCTCAACAGGAAAAGTAGGCTTTTGGCGCCCGTGAATGAGGGTGCGCTCTTCGTTATTTTCCTTTCCTATTGAACACCGTTCTTTCTGTCTGGAGTATTATCCTTTATTTACAAATTAGGGTACCTGAGGATTGAATAGAACATTGTTTGACTTGTATGAACAAAGTTTACCGGTAGCTTTTGGATTCCTTTGTATGCATGTTGAAGGAGTGGATTACTGAAATCAATGGCGCCAACTAAACTAACTTTTTTGGAAATAAAGAAGGACTTTATCAAACAAAACAAGCATTCGTTGTGTAGCTGGGACCCTTGGGATTGAAAACAGAGGAAGATCTTAAAAGGTAAGTGATTTATTTCATCGCTATTTGCGATTCTGTGAAGCCTGTGCTGGTTTAAAAAATATTTTGATGTGGGGCGCTGTCCTCAGATAATCACAGGGTATGCTTCCGCCGTAAAGCCTTTTTGAAATCTGGCAACGCATTTGGATTAACAAGAAGTTAAGCTTTTAAATGATATTAGACACTTGTATCTTCATGAATGTTTAATATTATGACTTTGTATTTGAATTTGGCGCTCTCCAATTTCACTGGATGTTGTCGGAAGAGGGAATTACTGTCAAGAGGAGTGAAACAAGATTGTCCACTGTCGACATATCTCTTTATTATGGCCATCTAAATGTTAGCTATTAAAATCAGATGCAACAATAAAATCAAGGGGATAGAAATCCGGGGCTTAAAAACAAAGGTGTCATTGTACGCTGAGGACTCATGCTTTCTTTTAAAACCACCATTTGGATCGCTGCACAGCCTCATAGACAACCCAGATTATTTCTCTAACCTCTCTGGAATACAACTGAACTATGATAAGTGTACCATTATAAAGTTGGATGGTTTTCAGAGATTGGTGTGAGGGGTTGAGGGTAGCTGATGGGTGGGACTAAAATTAAAAATATAAAAATATGACTAATGTAAAATATACTGTGTCCCTAATATGTTTATTGTATGTATAAGCTAGAAGTAGAAGCCTAAGTATTGATATCCATTCATTTACTCCAATTAGGGTAGGGGTGGTAGGGTTAACTTCTTGCGTCGAGCCATCCCGGATCCGGGATCGTGACTACAGCCTCAAGCCCATTACCATAACCCTAACGTTAACTATTTATTAAAATCGCAAATGAAATTAAATCAATATGGTAGCTCTCAAGCTTAGCCTTTTGTTAACAACTCTGTCATCTCAGACTTTCAAAAAGATGCTTCTCAACCATAGCAAAACAAGCATTTGTGTAACAGTATTGATAGCATTCGCAGGCTAGCGTAGCATTTAGCGTTAGCATTCAGCAGGCAACATTTTCACAAAAACCAGAAAAGCATTCAAATAAAATAATTTACCTTTGAAGAACTTCGGATGTTTTCAATGAGGAGACTCTCAGTTTGATAGCAAATGTTCAGTTTTTCCTGAAAGATTATTTGTGCAGGAGAAATCGCTCCGTTTTCTGCGTCATGTTTGGCTACCCAAAAAAATAATAATTCGGTCATCATAACGCCAACCTTTTTTCCAAATTAACATCTAAATGTGACAACAAACTGACATTTGTTAGGGTTGCGTCAATTTGAATCTGGTATCAGGATAAATCTGACATTGAGTCACTGATTGTATACTATGTATTTTTTATTAGCTAAGCAATAAGTGGTAAATGCAATTTTCGTATATACGGGCTCTCTGTTCCACCTCTTAGGGCAAACAGAGAACTAACTTGTTCCTGACAAAGATATTATAGATATACTCTGACAGAGGTAGTTCCTGCTTCAGACCCGGCCTGTCAGAGTAGAGACTGGGCGTGGTTTAGACTCACCCAGCCTATCGTTGATTGTTGGCGCAGAGGCTGGTCCCAGCCCCCCAGCCCCCGCTTCAGCGGTCAGTCATTGTAGTTGTGTAGAATATACAGTTATCAGGCACCTGGCTCCTGTTGTCTAACAAAAGACTGTTTGTTCTCGCAACACTACGTTCTGAATGTACAACTCATTGAACAGTTCTTGTCTTCATGTCATTCTGTATTTGTCCATCATGAGAAAGGCCCATGGCCCTGAAACTGATGTCTCAAGTCAGCAATGTTGCTTAAAACATATACCCACACAAGCCAACAGCAAATAATATTCCATCACATATGATATGGTAAGGGCTATAGTGTATAACACAGAATCTCACAATCCCCCTTTTTACACCCCTGTGGTTTGTAACCACACCATCCGATATACTAGGTTGCTGATGAACCCAGGAACTTTAAACCTTTATTTTGTGAACATATGAAGTGATGCACGTCCCTTTGTTGATTAACATATATATAAACTGGAGTTTTTGATTCCCCCTTTTGACACCCCCAAGGAGTCACTAATTACAATTTATTTCAGTGGTCCCAACATAGTAATATGTTAATAGCATTTCATGAAAATAATAAAAAGTGTATTATTTATTTATTTTTACAGAAAAACATAAAAGAAAAATCAACAAATAAAAATATGCTTTTGTCTCCCCCTTTTGACACCCACAAGGGTGTCACTTATAAAAAATAGGATAAAACTTTATTGTTTATTGACATGTTAGATATAGGATAAAACTTTGGTCATGGAAAACAGAGTAAAGCAGAGCAAAGCATTATTATAAACCATCTGGTCCTCTTAGCTACTCCTATCCTGTACCAGGTGGGCTCCTAGCCACCCAGGGACTCTAACCCTTCACATAAGAGAGGACAACTTATATCGTACATGTTATGTATTTAAGAAGTTATCATTCCACGACCTCACCCACAGCAAACCAGGGGTCATCCTCAGACAGCCCCATCTTTCTCCGGAAGTTAGATTCCGTATCTGCATCTCCTTCAGGAGCATCAAGCAAGGGCATCATACCTGAAGCCTGTACCACATCTGTAACAGACTTCTTCAAACAAGGTATGATGCAAGCAGCACAACACATCAATAACAAAAACACAAAAATTAGGGTCAGAAATCCAGTAACCACCAGTGATGCATACTCACCAAGCCACACTCCCATCCAAGACATCCAGCCAGACTCCTCCATCCCAGCCACGCCCTTCATTTCTGCCGAAAGCTTTTCCAACCCAACCAATGCTTTTGATATACCCCCATCAGGACTGGTATTGTTATGTATAAATGTACAACATTGTTCACCAAACATTTTGTAATCCCCTCCTTGGCTGGCCAGGATCATATCTAAAGCCAACCTATTCTGCCTGGCGGTAAGAGTTGTGTGGGTGTAATTAACAAAACGTTGTTGATTATAGTATATATAATTTATCCAGGTCTGTTTGGCATCCACAATAGCAGGGCCAAGAATTGGTAGTAGATGCCATAAACCATCATTCCTGTTTAGGGCCTAGAATTCCTAAGGAACACCTACTGGTAAACCTAGTAGGTTGAAATGTATATTATCTGTTTCCTCAGACCAAGGTGCATCACGCTTACATCTGGAGTATGGGTGAACATCATTAGGTGCTTTTCTAGTAGATCCCAGGAGCTGATTAGCTGTAACTTCAATAATGCTTAGTGGTATTATCAGACTGGCTAAAGCACACGTACCCTGATATAGTTACCTCTAAGGACAGGTGTCAAATGCCTGTTTGGGCCACACATCCACCATACATCAGCAACACCCTTAGTTTGATTCAAGCCTTTCACTGGCCAGGTGGCATTAATGGTTATGTAATTACTACAATCTGCTGCAGGCAACCACCCATAGTCAAAACCCCTACCTGTACCAGTGATGCAACTGTAGTTACCTCCGTATGCCTTAACACCCCATGGAGCCTTTTGAGGAGGGACTTCCGGGAACACTAGAGACAGAGTCTTACAAAGGGTGGAGTTGGGTTTAACATGGTAAAAACTTTCCAGTATACACATCCATCCTTTCCCAAGGCAAATGGTTGAGTAGCCAATACAGGCCTAGTATGAGCACAAATAACACAGTCCTTCCTTTGTAATGTCTTGGCAGTATATCGCATGTATGCCAACCACATATTTTCCCTACTGTCATATGCAGTTTCAGTACCCAATTGGTCGGTATAGGTTCCTGCATCAGAAAGCTTAATGTACCTAATGGTTAGTAGGATTTCATCACCTTTACAGAGTTCAACAGTGCTCCCAGGTTTTCCCCATTTCATGGAAAACCTATCCATCTTTGTGGGATCCCCTATGCTATAAGGATACCTTCTTCTCCAATCCCAAAACTGTCCCAAGTTGGTTATCATGTAATCCCCATACGGACACCCTTCCCCGTTACACAGGTACACTGGCCCTCCTGCACACAGGTGTTAAAACCAAACACAAATATCAAAATTTCTTCCCTGCCCTGTTGGCTCAAAATATGTCACAAATACTTAACATGAGTCTCTACCATAATTAAAACTTATCCTAGCTAATTTTCACACCACATTCATGAAAGAAAATATAATGACACAATAATGTAAATTTCACTGCCTTTTTGTATTAAATTACCTTAATATCAGTATTACAAATGACCCTAGATTCTCCATCCAAATGGCTTTCCAATGAGGCTGATCTTACTATATTATACAACATTCCTTTATCAAAAGATTTCACCTATTTAATTAAGACTCAGAAAATAAAAACTTCTAATATTTCATATATGAGTATACCCCTTTAAGATATCATGTCTCTGGGAAAATGGAAATGTACTCCCTCCAATCATTAGTTTTAAATTTACTCGATGTTTCATGTAACTCATTCAATCTTTCTCCAAATGAACTCAACCTGCAATCCATTGTGGTTGTTGGTATTGTTGACCTTGTGAACCCCCTCTCTGACCCTGCCAGCTCTCTGAGTTGCTGCGTGTCCCCCATTGGCCTCTCCCCCTTTGGGGTCCAAAAGGTCCCCTACCTCTTCTCCGGCCTACTCCCGATGACTGCCCACAACTCCATGCCCAGTGACCATAGCCTCCACATCTATAACAGGTGAGGTTAGCCCCTCTGTCTGGATCTTGATTGTAGCTTGGCCATCCTGTAGAAGGTGGTTGCCCCCCATACGCATTCCTTTAGTGTGTCATCAATCCCACCATAGTCTGCACAACAGCAGTAACAGTGTCACTGGTGTTGGCTCCAGAAGGTTGTGGTGCAGGTTGAGGAGTGCTGGTTAGAGGCATCTGTTTTGCTGGCTTATCCTCTGCCAGTTTCTTCTTCAAGACTTTCTTCTGTAGTTGCTTTATTTCATCCTCTTCCTTCCTTTTTCCTTCTCTCCATCTCTCCACATGGTGTTGAGCAATCTCAGTGAATTCCATCACATTCTTCGCGGTGATCCCCACCACTTTTTCACACTGTGCGCACATGGTCCGGCAGCCCTTTCATGCACTGTTCCAGAAATAGATGTTTCATCTCATTCTTATCTGGCTCAGCATTCCAGGCCTGTCTCCACAGGATCCTGGCTTTTTTCATATAAACCGGCACAGTTTCATCCTCTTCTAGGGTCAATGATTTCATCAACTGCGGCCTGGGTTGAATGGGGTATTTCCTCCTGATGGCAGTCCACATCCCATTGCGGTATTGATCAAATGGAGTCTTTATGGCAAACATCCCTCTCATCCCTGCATCATTCATGAGTTCACGACATTCCTGGTCCCCCATACATCTATTCATGACAGCCACCATGTCTCCTACTGTCAGTTCATCAGCTGCAGTCAGGCTCTCAAAGGCCTTCACCCACCTACATCCAGACTCTTCTGGTAGCGGCAGGGCTTCTACTAGAGTCTGCAAGTCCCTGTGAGCCCAAGGTTTGTATACTGTTTGTCCACCAGGTAGTTGTCTTAGTGGCATCATGTTAGCACCACCCTGTTTGGTCTTATTCCTGGTGTGCTGTGCGGGAGCGGACTGTTGATGCCATAGACCCCCCTCAAATGCGCCACAGATGAATCTTTGGTCAAGCTCACACTGTGGGGGGCCGACCCGGGGTGTGTCTTCACCATCTTCATATTCCTCTGTTCCTTGGCTGTGCGTACCAAGCCTGATGAAATGTACACCTGGCCCTGATGTCGGTGTGTATTGACTCTGCTTAGTCTGTTCCTTGCACCTTATTTCAATCCGTTCTGTCTTTCAGGGTCCGTTCCAGCATTTTCACTGCTCCCTCCTCCTTTCTGAGTTTGTCTTGGAGTTCATTCCATACTCTCCTCCACTCCTCTTCTTCCTCTCGGGTATTTGTCAGGCTTGTCGCAGTCCATCTGATTCCATTATCAGAGGATCCACTTTCACTCCTGCTGTCTATGCTCACATTTCCTCCTTCCATCTGTACTTTACTTAGTTCAGCCACTCCTCTGCTCAGTTCTCTGGCAGCTTCCACCAGAGCCTGTATTTCTTATTTTCTTCCCTCTGGCGCCAGGCACCATTCTTGTCAACTACTGCCATCATCTGTTTTTTTGTGGTAGTTTACTGTGGCTGAAACATCCAGTACAGGTGCCATTATTCGTGGACAATCATAGGGTGGTGGCGCTTTAGGGAGTTCCGGGTATAGTCTACCTCCCTGTGGTTTTGGTGGGTTTTCATCCGTGCACATTTTATTTAGTTTTTCCAGCATAGCCAGTCCTATGCATTCCTTTAATTTAGCCTTCTCCATGTCTTCCTTGATTTTACCCTTACTCGGCTCTCCTCCCTGTTTACACTCGGAACAGGTTTTGTATGTTTTATGCTTCAGCGCTTCCAGCATTCTACCAGGCTCCCCGTCGACTGGGAGCCAGTTGGGCGAGGCAATGCTGCCCTCTCCTATCCATTGTCTGTATAATTTTTCTCCTTTCTTTCTCCAATCTTTTCCCTCCATTGGTCTCTAATGCTGATTTCAATGTTTTCAACACCTTCTCTGACTCCTGATTAGCCATTGTCTAATGTATTTCAATTATTTGTTTTAATTTGAATACAATATAAATTATCAGGTTCAATTGTGTCCCAATCTGGCCACTGTCTAGTAAACACCGTGCACTTCTCCTTTACCGTTTCAAAACATAACCTAGGTCTCACACCTGTTATTTACCCGTCATACAAACTTGGTATTAGTATTTCGACTTAATACCTAATGTACCACAATCATACGTTTCGACTCTCTCAAACCTTCAAACATACACGGTTGAATCACTCAAACCTTACAAACATACATCAGTTTGAATTACTCTAACCTGCAAACATACACGTTTGAATCACTCAAACCTTACAAACATACGTCAGTTCGAATCACTCAAACCTGCAAATATACAGTAGGGCAAAAAAGTATTTAGTCAGCCTGTAACGGTTTTCAGGTGGTGAAGGAGAGTCGGACCAAACTGCAGGGTGTAGATTGCGATCCATGTTTAATAAAAACAACGTAACACGAATCAAAACACAAACTCAACAAAACAATAAACGTAACGAAAACCGAAACAGCCTAAACTGGTGTAAACTAACACAGAATAAGGACATCAAGACACTAAGGACAATCACCCACAACACAACCAAAGAATATGGCTGCCTAAATATGGTTCCCAATCAGAGACAACGATAAACACCTGCCTCTGATTGAGAACCACTTCAGACAGCCATAGACTTACCTAGAACACCCCACTAAGCTACAATCCCAAAACATACACACCACATACAAAAACCCATGTCACACCCTGGCCTGACCAAATAAATGAAGATAAACACAAAATACTTCGACCAGGGCGTGACACAGCCACCAATTGTGCAAGTTCTCCCACTTAAAAAGATGAGAGAGGCATGTAATTTTCATCATAGGTACACTTCAACTGGGACAGACAAAATGAGGGAAAATAATCCAGAAAATCACATTGTAGGACTTTTAATGAATTTATTTGGAAATTATGGTGGAAAAAAGTCTTTGGTCACCTACAAACAAGCAAGATTTCTGGCTCTCACAGACCTGTAACTTCTTCTTTAAGAGGCTCCTCTGTCCTCCACTCGTTACCTGTATTAATGGCACCTGTTTGAACTTGTTAGCAGTATAAAAGACACCTGTCCACAACCTCAAACAGTCACACTCCAAACTCCACTATGGCAAAGACCAAAGAGCTGTCAAAGGATACCAGAAACAAAATTGTAGATCTGCACCAGGCTGGGAAGAATCTGCAATGGGTAAGCAGCTTGGTTTGAAGAAATCAACTGTGGGAGCAATTATTGGGAAATGGAAGACGTCTGATAATCTCCCTCGTTCTGGGGCTCCACGCAAGATTTACATTTAAGTCATTTAGCAGACGCTCTTATCCAGAGCGACTTACAAATTGGTGCATTCACCTTATGACATCCAGTGGAACAGCCACTTTACAATAGTGCATCTAAATATTTTAAGGGGGGTGAGAAGGATTACTTTATCCTATCCTAAGTATTCCTTAAAGAGGTGGGGTTTCAGGTGTCTCCGGAAGGTGGTGATTGACTCCGCTGTCCTGGCGTCGTGAGGGAGTTTGTTCCACCATTGGGGAGCCAGAGCAGCGAACAGTTTTGACTGGGCTGATCGGGAACTGTACTTCCTCAGTGGTAGGGAGGCGAGCAGGCCAGAGGTGGATGAACGCAGTGCCCTTATTTGGGTGTAGGGCCTGATCAGAGCCTGGAGGTACTGAGGTGCCGTTCCCCTCACAGCTCCGTAGGCAAGCACCATGGTCTTGTAGCGGATGCGAGCTTCAACTGGAAGCCAGTGGAGAATCTCACCCAGTGGGGTCAAAATGATCACAAGAATCCCAGAACCACACGGGGGGACCTAGTGAATGACCTGCAGAGAGCTGGGACCAAAGTAACAAAGCCTACCATCAGTAACATACTACGCCGCCAGGGACTCAAATCCTGCAGTGCCAGACGTGTCCCCCTGCTTAAGCCAGTACATGTCCAGGCCCGTCTGAAGTTTGCTAGAGAGCATTTTGGAGGATCCAGAAGAAGATTGGGAGAATGTCATATGGTCAGATGAAACCAAAATATAACTTTTTGGTAAAAACTCAACTTGTTGTGTTTGGAGGACAAAGAATGCTGGGTTGCATCCAAAGAACACCATACCTACTGTGAAGCATGGGGGTGGAAACATCAAGCTTTGGGGCTGTTTTTCTGCAAAGGGATCAGGGCGACTGATCAGTGTAAAGGAAATAATCTCATTTTGTCTGTCATGGTTGAAGTGTACCTATGATGAAAATTACAGGCCTCTCTCATCTTTTTAAGTGGGAGAACTTGCACAATTGGTGGCTAACTAAATACTTTTTTGCCCCACTGTATTAGGGTACCTGGTGTTTGGCTTTTGGCGCCCATGAATGAGGGTGCGCTCTTCGTTATTTTCCTTTCCTATTGAACACCGTTCTTTCTGTCTGGAGTATTATCCTTTATTTACAAATTAGGGTACCTGAGGATTGAATAGAACATTGTTTGACTTGTATGAACAAAGTTTACCGGTAGCTTTTTGGATTCCTTTGTATGCATGTTGAAGGAGTGGATTACTGAAATCAATGGCGCCAACTAAACTAACTTTTTTGGAAATAAAGAAGGACTTTATCAAACAAAACAAGCATTCGTTGTGTAGCTGGGACCCTTGGGATTGAAAACAGAGGAAGATCTTAAAAGGTAAGTGATTTATTTCATCGCTATTTGCGATTCTGTGAAGCCTGTGCTGGTTTAAAAAATATTTTGATGTGGGGCGCTGTCCTCAGATAATCACAGGGTATGCTTCCGCCGTAAAGCCTTTTTGAAATCTGGCAACGCATTTGGATTAACAAGAAGTTAAGCTTTTAAATGATATTAGACACTTGTATCTTCATGAATGTTTAATATTATGACTTTGTATTTGAATTTGGCGCTCTCCAATTTCACTGGATGTTGTCGGAAGAGGGAATTACTGTCAAGAGGAGTGAAACAAGATTGTCCACTGTCAACATATCTATTTATTATGGCCATCGAAATGTTAGCCATTAAAATCAGATGCAACAATAAAATCAAGGGGATAGAAATCCGGGGCTTAAAAACAAAGGTGTCATTGTACGCTGAGGACTCATGCTTTCTTTTAAAACCACCATTTGGATCGCTGCACAGCCTCATAGACAATCTAGATCGTTTCTCTAACCTCTCTGGAATACAACTGAACTATGATAAGTGTACCATTATAAAGCTGGATTGTTTTCAGAGATTGGAGGGAGGGGTTGAGGGTAGCTGAAGGTTGGGACTAAAATTAAAAAGATAAAAATATGACTAATGTAAAATATACTGTGTCCCTAATATGTTTATAGTATGTATAAGCTAGAAGCCTAAGTATTGTTGTTCATTAATTTACTCCAATTAGGGGAGGGGTGGTAGGGTTAAGGGAAAATAATACAATGGAATGTTTGTTTTAAAAAAATGTATGGGGGATTGGAAATGATGCAGATAATTACATGGAAAGGACACACAATCTATCTGCAGTATTAAAGCTGATCTACCCCTAAAAATAACAAAATAGATGGTCATGAAGGAGAGGACACAAGGAAAGGAGGAGAGGAGACTATTAAAGGAGAATTCTGAAGAATGTTGACCACTAGACCAGACCTGCCTGTGGGTCACACAGACCTGGGAGAGTTTGTCATTAAATGTATAACAAATGATGACAAGGAATCTGCATTTACTGTAGGAGCCAGACTGGGAAACCTGCATGTTTGGTTACTTAGGTGTGTCTCTTTTTTTAACTATGACAGGTGTGTTCTTTATAGCGTTCCAATTATTGGTCTTGTAAACTAGGGGTCGTGAGTTCAATTAAATTCTCACTGGGGCCTAGATTTTGACTCTACCCTCTGTGACATTCATCTGAAACCCTGCACAGGGTGGGAGTTACCATTTCTCTTGTTCTATACAGCAGAAACATCTAAATGTGACAACAAACTAACAATATCGCCTGCAAAAATAATTATCTGTTGTATTACTACTGTAAGAGACATTGCCAAAAAGGATACAATTCTATGTTTGCCGACAGGACGCCCATCATGATTTAAAAAGTGCTGAAACTAGAGACAGGAGTAGCAGAGGTCATGTAATCCAGTGATGCATGTTGAAAGAATAACAACATTAACTTGAACTTTTCCTTATATTAACTTTATGACAATAAATATGCACAATCATTTGTCTCTACATTAACTAACATATCTTTCAATTGTACATTTTTAGCCTGACTCGTTTTGATGTTATAATTACTTACATTTGCTTCCACCCTAATGAGTCTTTACTGAAGACTCATCTCTTCAGTGGGTCATATGATTGAGTGTAGTCTGGCCCAGGAGTGGGAAGGTGAACGGAAAGGCTCTGGAGCAACGAACCGCCCTTGCTGTCTCTGCCTGGCCGGTTCCCCTCTTTCCACTGGGATTCTCTGCCTCTAACCCTGTTACGGGGGGCTGAGTCACTGGCTTGCTGGGGCTCTCTCGTGCCGTCCCTGGGGGGGGTGCGTCACCTGGGTGGGTTGATTCACTGTTGTGGTCGGCCTGTCTGGGTTTCCCCCCCCCCCCCCCCCCCCTTGGGTTGTACCGTGTCGGAGATCTTTGTGGGCTATACTCGGCCTTGTCTCAGGATGGTAAGTTGGTGGTTGAAGATTTCCCTCTAGTGGTGTGGGGGCTGTGCTTTGGCAAAGTGGGTGGGGTTATATCCTTCCTGTTTGGCCCTGTCCGGGGTGTCCTCGGATGGGGCCACAGTGTCTCCTGACCCCTCCTGTCTCAGCCTCCAGTATTTATGCTGCAGTAGTTTATGTGTCGGGGGCTAGGGTCAGTTTGTTTATCTGGAGTACTTCTCCTGTCCTATTCGGTGTCCTGTGTGAATCTAAGTGTGCGTTCTCTAATTCTCTCCTTCTCTCTTTCTTTCTCTCTCTCGGAGGACCTGAGCCCTAGGACCATGCCCCAGGACTACCTGACATGATGACTCCTTGCTGTCCCCAGTCCACCTGGCCATGCTGCTGCTCCAGTTTCAACTGGCTGACCTGAGCCCTAGGACCTGGCCATGCTCCCCCAGGACTACCTGACATGATGGCTCCTTGCTGTCCCCAGTCCACCTGACTGTGCTGCTGCTCCAGTTTCAACTGTTCTGCCTTATTATTATTTGACCATGCTGGTCATTTATGAACATTTGAACATCTTGGTCATGTTCTGTTATAATCTCTACCCGGCACAGCCAGAAGAGGACTGGCCACCCCACATAGCCCGGTTCCTCTCTAGGTTTCTTCCTAGGTTTTGGCCTTTCTAGGGAGTTTTTCCTAGCCACCGTGCTTTTACACCTGCATTGTTTGCTGTTTGGGGTTTTAGGCTGGGTTTCTGTACAGCACTTTGAGATATCAGCTGATGTACGAAGGGCTATATAAATACATTTGATTTGATTTGTCAGCCATTTTTGCTGAAGAAAGTCACCAGAGACAGGTGGCTCGCGTCAAATTTGTCATTGGAACCACTCGATATGATTGGTCATATAAAAACCTTGGGACCCAAATGCATAATGAGTGCTCTAACTCCCCCTTGTGGTGGTCTGGAGCAATGAAGCCATGACGCTGGGTACCTCTAAGTCCCGTGGTGTAAACTCGCAACTTTTAAAGGATTTGATTTGATTTGATTTAAAGGAGGAACTATGGGGAGTGATAAGGGACATATAAGCCTAGGCAAACATACCACCTGACATGACTCCTACGTTACGTGTCTGACTTACATGACATGATACCAACGCCTGACTAACATGTTAATGAAAGTCACAATGTGCATAGTTTATATTGATATTAATTTAATCTCAACCATAAATGTTAGAAACGTACCATTTTTGCTGCGCCCGACGTTGCCACCTTGAACTATAATGTAGTTTACGGCTTGTGTATTTCCTGTTATCGCTAATGGCCTAAAAAAGATCATGCCCAATCTATAGATAATCAGTTTTTCCCTCAACACCTCATGGCATGGTATGTTATCTTATCTCGCTGTTTACAGATCTAAATGTTGTTTGCCAATCACAGACTGTGTTGTTACCAGTTCCACATCAGACAACCAATAAGAGTTGTGTCCATGGCGTTCAGAGGAGTTCATATGTGTCACGTTCGTTGAATGGAGGAGACCAAGGCGCAGCGTGATGAGAATACATTCTTCTATTTATTAATGAAGAACACTTAAACAAACTTTACAAAACAACAAAATTAACATGAAGCTATATATAAATAAGCGCAGACACAGGCAACTAACCATAGACATACAAAACCCCTACACAGGGCCAAAGCACATACATCACCCATGTCACACCCTGACCTAACTAAAATAATAAAGAAAACAAAGAGTACAAAGGTGAGGGCTTGACAATATGTGCTATTTATTTTTTGTTTTTTACAAGAGGTAGAAGCGATTTTCGAGTCTCTGCCCCAGATAGTTTCATTAGAGACAATGAAAATAATTACCAAGATCTACTTGATCCATTTGAAGAGTAATAAGGCTATATTTAAGTTGTGATATTGATAGGAAATGTTTAGGCCTACTATGTTAAGGCAAATTTGGTTTGTTTAGAAATAATGTTGATTTTAGAGTGGTTTCTATCCAAATCAACCAATTATATGCATATCCTAGCTTCTGGGCCTGAGTAACAGGCAGTTAACTTTGGGCACGCTTTTCATCCTGAGGTGAAAATAGTGCCCCTACCCTAGTGAGGTTTTGGCAAATTTGGTTGATTTGGAAATAAAACATTTTTTGTTGATAAAGTATGGTTGAAAGCAAGTAGGCAATATTATTTACTGAGGAGTTCATATGTTTTCCCAGAGGGTTCGTGCTATCCAGAATCCTTGGGATGTCCCTATCTCTAATCAAGTATAAATGTATAAAATGGTTAAGTTTAGTGTTAGTTTAGTGTTAGTTTAGTGTTAGTTTAGTGTTAGTTTAGTGTTAGTTTAGGGTTCATGGTAAGGACGTTCCAAGGAATCTGGATAACAGTGACCATTCATAGAGAGAGAGAGACTGGCACGGTATTTGAGAGCTAGGCGGCAACACAGACATTAATTTGTTTGTTTGTTTTTTTACAAGTGGCAGAAGCGATTTTAGATTGTCTGTCCCAGATAGTTTCCTTATTATGCCCCAGATAGTTTCCTTATTAGAGACAATTCAAGTCATTACCAAGATGTCCTTGATCCAATTGAGGAGTAAGTAGGCTGTATTTAAGTGGTGATATTGTTAGGAAATATTTAGGTCTACTGTGTTAAGGCAAATGTGGTTTATTTGAAAATAATATTTTTTTGTTGATAATGTGTTGTCGAAAGCACGTAGGCTATATTATTTACTGTGTCGATAGCGGAGTAGGCTAGTGTACAATAACGTAATTTGATGTGCTAGTATTATTTATTTAATAGAATAATTAAATAACTAATGTTCACTGAAGAAGGGAAACGAGGTACAACATGCTACTTCGATCGAAGACCTAAAATCAGGCCTGACAATCACGACGGTATCCTAATATAGTGTGGATACAGTAGTAGCCTATTCTACAACAATGTAACTTCATGTGCTAGTAATATTTATCTAATTGATCAATTAAAATGTAAATATGGATGGGTACGCTATTTCATTCAATTATTACGTTATTGTACAAGATAGATACAGGAGTAGTCTATAGTCTACACCACCCTCACCACCTGGGCCGCCCCCAGGTGGTGAGGGTAGGCAACAACATCTCCTCCCCGCTGATCCTCAACACGGGGGCCCCACAAGGGTGCGTTCTGAGCCCTCTCCTGTACTCCCTGTTCACCCACGACTGCGTGGCCACGCACGCCTCCAACTCAATCATCAAGTTTGCGGACGACACAACAGTGGTAGGCTTGATTACCAACAACGACGAGACGGCCTACAGGGAGGAGGTGAGGGCCCTCGGAGTGTGGTGTCAGGAAAATAACCTCACACTCAACGTCAACAAAACTAAGGAGATGATTGTGGACTTCAGGAAACAGCAGAGGGAACACCCCCCTATCCACATCGATGGAACAGTAGTGGAGAGGGTAGCAAGTTTTAAGTTCCTCGGCATACACATCACAGACAAACTGAATTGGTCCACTCTCCTGTTCAACTACTTTGCCACCACACTAAAAATGACTGTACATATATCCCTGTGCCCAACTCAGTGTAACATGATCCATCCAAAGCCTCAGTTGGATGCCTGAAATGTGAGCAAGATACTATAGTGTGTGTGTGTGTGTGTGTGTGTGTGTGTGTGTGTGTGTGTGTGTGTGTGTGTGTGTGTGTGTGTGTGTGTGTGTGTGTGTGTGTGTGTGTGTGTGTGTGTGTGTGTGTGTGTGTGTGTGGATGGAGTTCTAAGTGAAGACTTGATAAGATGGCAAAGGAGATAGTGATGAGAGTGAGAGCATAGAGTATGGAGAAAAAAGACCCCTGGGATCTAAAATGAGTGTGGGGTGCCTCTTGTGTCTCCTTTTTGTCTGTTTGAGGATACTACAGTCACCCCTGGTGGAGGTTCTTGGAACACTGCAATTTAAGTCTGAGCAGAGGTTGACGAAAACCTTCAAAGGTGGTGGTGCTATGTTGCATGTTATCTTGAATTCCGGGCAGATGTTAGAGGACAGAATCAAATGGTGTGAACTTAACAGGCTAAACTTGATGAGGACACTGTTGGAGAAAGGGGTTCCAAGAAAAGGATTCCCTTATAGGGACTGTGTCTTTGTGAGTGTGTCTTTGTGGTTTTTGTGGTGTGTAAATTATTTTATAACTGCCAGGTCATAAATGACCCTAAGACAATCTTTGTACCCTGGTGGTGTACAGCTTTCATGTAAATTTGAACAAAGCCAATGTTTCACTTTTTCTAATGTTGGGGTCACTCTAGGAAAAGTCATCAATTTTTCTCTGCTGTTACACATAGTGGCGGGTAATTTCTGACCATTAAGACAACACAAGGGTTAAGACATGACTCTGCTATGCCATTGTGCTGTATCCTTTCTGAATTTTGTCGCCTATATAAGCGTCACTTTACAAATATGCATAGTCCCTTTACAAATGACCTCGACTAACCTGTACCCCAGCACATTGACTAGGTACCGGTGCCCCCTGTATATAGCCTTGTTATTGTTATGTAATTGTCTTGTGTTACTTTTGGATTTGATCTTTTTACTTTAGATTATTTAGTAAATATCTTCTTAACTCTATTTTTGAACTGCTTTGTTGGTTAAGGGCTTGTAAGTTAGCATTTCACTGTAAAGTCTACACTTGTTGTATTCAGCGCATGTGACAAATGAAATTGATTTGATAATAAATTCTAGACGTTTGTTTATACTGGACTAAGCATACTGTCATGATGTTGGCCTGAGGGGGAGGTTTATGACCAACCATAAATACCTTTCCCCTTTTTCCTCTCTCTACTCCACCAATGTGACTATTGAAAATCCCTTTGTTAACATTGAGCGAGTCTGGTGATATCAAAAGATGGGAAACGGAACCATATTTCGGTAATCCAACCAGTTGAAAATATGCGTTGGGACTTAATGAATATGATGTCAGTTCAGTTGGAGTTTGAGACATGAATACTGATGATAGGACGACATAAACTGTATCTTGGAAAATCTACACATTCTAGTTATCAGATTCACATGGAATTGTTGTGCAATTTAAATGTTTAAATATTTAACTATTTGTGAAAAGATTCAATGTAATTTTTAGCTCCTAAATGAGAGAATTAGTTTTCATGAGTAAACTATGCTCAACTCAGTGGCTCCGCCCATGTGTACAAACACTGGATGTAAAACTATGAAACACAGCCCTCTCTATATAAGCCCCTTGATGAAAATGTAACTTTCTGTGCCAAGGACGACGTGAGGACTTACCATCCCCACATTGAAAGGACAAAGAACACCTACAGAACTAAGCCAACATTAGCATGATGCAACACAATTGGCATCGAATTTCAATGTGAAGGTGACGACCTTCACGCCAGAAGGATGAATTTCAACTACACCAACCAGAATATAGCATGAGCTTAATGTATGGCAACTTGGTATGAACTTTGAACTCTTATTCACGAAAGAAGTGCTACCCCATCCGCATTCTAAACGTGGGCTAGGAGAGGACGGACAGAGTATCCATTCTACCACACTCCAGTTCACCACTAGACAGTCTTCAGAGGACCAGAGATCCATGCTGGACCAACCAGGCCTACCATCTACGAACAATCTACCGAAGCGCAGCTCAGAGTAAATATTCATTGCATTCTGCTTTTTCAAATGGGCTGTTATTTAGAATGCATACGATACTGTATTTACGATAGCATAGCTGCCTACGTCCTGATAGAGACACAAAACCTTTTTTGCTCTTCAGTCTTCCCGCTCTTTCACTCAAACCCAACCCCCTCTCTTTGTGTAACCAGCCATCGTATCTGTTCCGTCCTCTAGGGACGTTTTCCTTTATGACATAATTTGTAATCAATTTATTTTATTTTACTAGGCAAGTCAGTTAAGAACAAATTCTTATTTTCAATGACGCCCTAGGAACAGTGGGTTAACTGCCTTGTTCAGGGGCAGAATGACAGATTTGTATCTTGTCATTTACAACCTTCCGATTACTAGTCCAACGCTCTAACCACTAGGCTATCCTGCCGCCCCAATGTATGATGCATTCTGTGTATATGTAATTCTGTGTGATTATTTAGATATTTAGTAAATAAATCATTAAACCAAATTTTGTATTGCTGATTCAACTTGATAGCCAGGGTTCGTGAAGATAACCAAGAATTTACAACTTTCAGATGAGACTGAATAAGGCGAGGATTAAATATTGACCGCTACTGATGTAAAAGATTACTAGGTTTTTAAGTGTTTATTTGGAAGTTAACAGCTCTATAAACATTATTTTGTGGTGTCCCGACTTTCTAGTTAATTACATTCACCTGATTAGCTTAATCAGGTAATATTAATTACAGAGAAATTATTTTATAGAATAGCATGTCATGTCACTTAATCCAGCATAGCCAAAGACACAACAGTACATTTTCATTAACTGTCATTTTCGTTAACAGTCCCTCCATCTTGTGCTATCGTCAGTTATTTTTAAATCTTGGCTGCAATAGTTAATATTTTTTTCTAAGTGTTTGTCAGTTGGGTATGTGCTCTGCAAGGTTTTGATACTTATCATATGAACATCATTTTCTGACTCAAATCAAATTCCCTTAAGGTTTCAAATGTTAAATTATAGAGAATGCGTTTTGTTAAAATACTAACAATTTTTGCTCTTGAGAAGAATAAAACAACATGTCAACTTATTATTATCAATGCTTCAGCGTCTCCTTGTATGCTTACCACTCAACCGTAAAATGAAGACATGTTAGTTCAGAGGCCTGGGAGTTCGGTTTAGTCTAGTCGACAACCTTGTTAACAAAAACCCTTTCATCAAAGCAATGAGACAAAAAAGTACAGAAGGGGGAAAAAGTAACAATAGTTGTTCTCTGTACATACCTACATGTGTGTGATTGAATTACAAATTTAAAAGGTTTTGAAAAGGCTTGTCAAATATAAAGCATGGAAGTGAATTCATAATCTTTACTTGACTTAAAAATAGTAATTTATAGAAGAGCTAACAAAGAATGTGTGATAAAGTAAAGATTGTCCTTGCTGAAGATGTCATATGATGAGATAAACTATGCAAATAGTTTACTATACATTACAGTCTATGACTCAGTTGCACTGGCTTCCATTGATGAGGAGGAATGTTCCAGTAGCCACCCACAGCAGCCCCTGAGTCAGGCCCACTCCAGAGAATACAGCAGGACTAGCATTGGACCCACACAGTTTTGGTTCTGGAGTAAAGAAGTAGGACACATTTCATCCATGTTTAATTTCACACGCTCAAATACTTCATCATATCATTAATCTATAAATTAATGGAAATCAGATCATCTGAATATAACATCCATAGATTAATAGAACCTGTTCCCCCGTATCTCTCACCCCAGAACCTGTTGGGAGTGTATAGTCCCACGGTCACTCCCTCAGTCACCTCCAGGTTGTTCCTGGTCCATCTGACTCTGACAGGCAGGGTTAGAAATGATTCACAAAGCAGATGAGGGAGTTGCTCCTTCCCAGATCCACCTCGTCCTCTGGGTACAGAACAACCTCAGGGGGCAGTAAATGAGGCTGAATGAACTGTTTCGCTGCCTGACAAGGCTCCGCTGATAGCAAGGTGCAGCAGTTGTAATGTGTTGGGACTGCTGTTGGGACTCTTCTGTTGGGACAGCTTTATGTAGGACCTAACAGTTTGTGGGCACCGTTTGTCACTGTTATAGTGCAATTAATGTACTGTTTAGTCTTGTGTTGCGTAGTGGCTTTGCTGGCATCCAACATTTTTGTTTTTTGTTCGTCCCACCAAGATTTACATGCTAAAATCGCCACTGACTTAGTGTGAAATGCAGTTCCCTATCACAACTGGCAGCACTGCCGCAGCTTGCCTAAGTCCTCCGACGGTGATACCTTGGTTATACAGTCGGAAACAAAACACTGAATAAAATAAATATTGTCTCTCAGGACCTCTACAAGCCAGAATGTTCAATAAAATCACATTTGAACTTACTCTATTGGTTGTCTGTGTGATTGGTCCTTTTCAAATCAAATCAAAGTGTATTTGTCACGTTCGCTGAATACAACAGGTGTAGACCTTACAGTGAAATGCTTACTTACAGGTTCTAACCAATAGTGCAAAAAAGGGTATTAGGTGAACAATAGGTAGGTAAAGAAATAAAAACAGCAGTAAAAAGACAGGCTATATACAGTAGTGAGGCTATAAAAGTAGCGAGGCTACATACAGACACCGGTTAGTCAGGCTGATTGAGGTGGTATGTACATGTAGATATGGTTAAAGTAACTATGCATATATGATGAACAGAGAGTAGCAGTAGCATCTTTTGTCTCTCTAAATTTGACAAAAATGTACAGCTAGCTAGCACTGCAGTGCATAAAATGTGGTGAGTAGTTTTCTCAAAGAGAAAGACAATGGTTGATCAGTTTTGAACAAATTAAGAAGAAATAGAGAGATAGAGAGAGAGAGAGAGAGAGAGAGAGAGAGAGAGAGAGAGAGAGAGAGAGAGAGAAAGAGAGATTTCCTCATTTTTCCCCACTTTCAGTTTCAAATGCAGCTAGCTAGTTTAGCCTAATCAAACACCCTGCTCAAATAGAGGGACGCTATGTTAGCTAGCTGGCTATAAATTTCCAACAATACACTGGAACTCTTCCAAGTCAATGTAAGCTTTTGGTCTTACAAATGTTTTGCCACCAGGGCCTACTGACTATACACTGTAATGTTGCTGCATGATTGTAGCGGGTTACTAATACGTTAGTTATATTGGGCTGTGTTGACTATGATGTTACTTTAGCTAATATGGTGACAACTATATAAGTTGTGTGTAACGGTTATGATTTGGTTTGGCTTGGAAAGATTTATTCACCTGGTCACATACAGCTGATGTGTTGTGCAAAGAAGTCCACAAATGAAGGGGAGAGTGCATAGTTGCGAGAAGGAATACAATGTGGCTGCTATGAAAGCGAACTGTGTTTATGGGTGATCATGGGTGTATTCATTCCACTGATTTTGTTTAAAAACGTTTCTTAAACAGAAGCAAACAGAACGAAAAAGGGCGAAACATTCCTGAATTTGTCCAATAGAAACCCTTGTTTGCAACTGTTGGACTAATAATTACACCCTAGATCCGCTAGATGTAGGCAAGAGTGGGCAAGGCGGTATTGAATGTCCTACATGGCACTGTCTGTCCATGTCTACCTGTGTGCACCTGCATTGTAAACTTTCATTCATAGGCTAGGTTGGAACAACCTCATGATGTGTATAGGGAAAATTAGATTGTCATGTAGGAGCCTAAACCTATCAATGTTACATTGAACTGGGTGAATGGAATATGAATGACAGTCATCCAATATGCTATAATAGAAAAAAGGCCATTCTCATCAAGAAAAAATTGTCCTCCCCAGTTTAAACTGCACCGAACGCCACTGTTTGCTAACATGTCCTTTATAGATAAAAACAACGTTAAAAAACAGCCTACTGTTGAGATCATGATGGAAGTGTGTGAGCTGTAGCAAGCAGTAGGCTATTACTGCTATTGTAAACGTTTAGCCTACCTATTGAACTACAGACAAGAAAATAAACTCGGAAAATAACCAGCGACTACCTAGAGGACGCACAGAAGCTGACATTCTTTCTGCGCATGCTTCTCTCTCGCTCTCTCTATGAGCCGATTCTCGTTCTATCTTATTTTTCTCAATTAAAAGCCCTAGCCCCATCCTCTTCGTCTGTTTCGCGGTGTATGTGTTCATCCAGTACAGGACGCGATAGAGAAAGATGCGAAGACAGGGAAGGGGCGATGGAGAAAGAGGATTTCGCGGTGTATGTGTTCATCCAGTACAGGACGCGATAGAGAAAGATGCGAAGACAGGGAGGGGCGATGGAGAAAGAGGAGTTCGCGGTGTATGTGTTCATCCAGTACAGGACGCGATAGAGAAAGATGCGAAGACAGGGAGGGGGCGATGGAGAAAGAGGAGAGGGGGTGGGGGAGGGAGGGTGCCAGCCAGTAGGGAAGGAATAGGCCTATAGGCTAATATACAGTCGATGTGAGAAAGGCTGTTGACGTTTTAATACGCAATCATGCATGATACATGCATTAAACTGTAGCAGACAAAATTGTAGAATGCAGATTATGTTTACCCCTATTATGACATACTATCCGTTGTTTGTTTGTCTCAAAATCTCTCGCATATCCATCATCACTTCACTACTTAGGTCACAGAATCTCGTGCCCTTGCACTGGCAATCTGTTTGACGTGGTTCCGTGATTTCGGAACGTGCTGTTCTCTCCGCCGAGGTCGTCAGACGCACTGGACGGCATGGTTACGTTACCGTCCAGCTAGCGTCCGGTGAGGGGACGTAAGAGAAGTTAAAACAGGTCATGAGGGACCATGTCCATTACTACGAAGGGCAAGAGAGAGAGAACGTGTGGTAAGCTACTATCTATTTACCTAAACAAGTTAGCCTACGTTTATTTATCCAACGACAATTCCTCCAAACAATCACCATCTGATTAACCTGATCTAATGTAAAACATTCTGGGAGAGATTATAGTGATGTCAATTTTGTATTTTATTTATTAAAGGAGCTATATGTAATTCTTTGCATTGCAATTTCACAAAATATATCTACAGTAATACTAGAATGATAGTGTTTCACAATATTTCACCCCCCCAAAAAGTAATTGGGACCACACAAAATTGCATTTAAATGGTGCAGCCTTCATATTGGTCAACAAAAGACAGACCTTTTCTTGTTGTCAAAATGATTGGGGACAGCAAATCTCTTGTTGTCAATGCAACAAAGGACCAGTCAATTTAACAAGAGATTTGGGGCACCAGTAAATTTGACAAAAAGAGATGGTTCATTGTTGAATTGTTACATGAGGTCTAGTACCTTTAAATTGTATGAATAATACTTTAGGACTTTGGCCAGTCTTGATTCAAAATCTTGCTGTCATGACAGAAAAGTATTTATAGGCTACCACAGTACTAGTTATAAATGAGTCCTTTATGTTCTTATGATACTGTGTGTAAGGATAAGATAACGTTTTATTATATAGTTTTTTTTACTCCTGTTTCTCCCCAATTTTGTGATATCCAATTGGTAGTTACAGTCTTGTCCCATCACTGCAACTCCCGTACGTACTTGGGAGAGGCGAAGGCGAGATCCATGCGTCCTCCGAAACACGACCCTGCCAGCACTGCTTCTTGACACACTGCTCGCTTAACCCGGAAGCCAGCCGCACCAATGTGTCGGAAGAAACAGCATACAGTTGGCGACTGAAGTCAGCTTGCAAGCACCCGGCCTGCCACAAGGAGTCGCTAGAGCGTGATGGGACAAGGAAACCCCGGCCGGCCAAACCCTCCCCTAACCCGGACGACACTGGGCCAATTGTGTGCCGCCTCATGGGTCTCCCGATTACAGCCGGCTTTGACACAGCCTGGGATCAAACCTGGGTCTGTAGGAACACTTCAAGCATTGCGATGCATTGCCTTAGACCTCTGCGCCACTCGGCAGGCCCAAGGATAGGATCTTTAACTTGTGATGAATGACATCACTATGAAATGTGGATTGCTCAATTGAGAAAAACAGTCTAACATGATTTCTGTTTTCTCCACAGCCTTGAAAAACCCTAGCTCAGCCAGTGTCTGAGTAGTGAATATTGTGTGTGTGTGTAGGCTATAATGGGTCTGTCACTGTCTGGATGGCTGGGTGGCATCCCAGCGAAGATGAAGAAGGATGCTCCCTCCTCTTCCTCCTTCCTCCCGCTGTCCATCCCTACCTCCTCCCGCCTTTCACTCCTCCTAAACTCCTCTCCCGTTGACCCTGGAGACCCCCGGTGCCGCTGGAGCCCCACACACTGTTCACCTCACTTCCTGCTGTCCCAGTGCGGGGAGGAAGTGACACGCGCACCCACCCAGCAGATTAGCGACGGGGCTCGGGGGGAGAAGGGGGAAAGGGGAGGAATGCACGTCTGGGAGGTGCTCTGGTGTCCCACCCACAGAGGAAGTCATGCTGTGATTGGTGTATCTACAGAGCACTGCCCGCTACAAACCTCTGGTTACACTGCACTGATGGGCGGAGACTCACAGTCCTGGGGATGGGAACTCACAAACAATCAGCTATGGCATGCAGGGCAAGCCCTGGGGAGATACCCCGGGGAGAGAGGGGTGCAGGCGGAAGAGCAATCTGTGTCCCCCCCACCCTGTCCCAGAGCGCGTGCTGCTGGTTCTGGACGCGGACACAGGAACTCTGGGATATGTAGTAGATGACTGCTTCCTGGGCATGGCCTTTAAGGACCTCCCCCAAGGGGTGGAGCTTTTCCCAGCCATCAGCAGCGTAAGGGGTGGAGCCTTCATACGACTACGCTACCTCAACGGAGCTACCTGTGAGTATAACTTCATTATTATAATACAATTTAACTGTATTATCCCTTGGCATGTTGCTTGGCTTTTAGCATCAACACAGACAGGTAACATTTAGCACAGTTTTACAGCTCTCAAACTGAACACAGTGCAAATAACACAACTAAAACAGTTCAGAACTATTCATGATGCCCTTAAACCCAAACGTGCCCACACCAGGTACTTATGTTTGCAGATATGTTTATTACATTTCTCTCTCTCTCTTTCCTTCCCTTTATTTCTCTCAGGTGAGCCTCCTGCACTAATGGCTCTCTGTGGTCTGTCCATCCATGTGTGCATGGGGAAAGAGAGAGAGACTCAGACAGACAGACTGCCTCTGCCTCCTCCTCTTCAACGCTACATCCTGCCCAGCATGTGACACACACACCCACACACAAACTATAGAGTAAATAGGAACGTTCTCACTGACCCAAGGTCCATATACGGCTAAATTACAGCTTTTAATTGAATTAAGCAAGTCATCCATAAAATAAATTAGCCTCTGTATTGTAGGGGCCAATGAGTGGTTTGTGTAACAGCAACATCATTGGACAGTGCTGCATACATTGTGATGTTAGCTCCTCTCTGTTTTTTTGCCATGTTGAATCCAGCTTCATCCACAAAGATGAATGTATGTGCAGTTTGCCTGGCTTCCATCTCCATTACTCTCTAAAATACAGTAAATCCACAGTTTTACAGTACTTTACATAATGCATAGCTGTGTATATACCCTGTTTAGTTATTGAACAGACATCTTAGCTGGACATATTGATACCAGAGTTCTTTCACACGTTCACCGTTTCTCTCAAAGGGTACAGTCTACAACTGCTTCATCGTTATTTTATGTTTCTCTAGGACACTTGGGTAGGCTTTCAGCTGAAATTGCAATCAGCTGTGTTTGGAATGATTACATATTCTGCTGAGATGTTCTATATGTTTCTATCTGGTTACTGCAGAAATGCACAACATTTGCCATCATTCTGTTTTGAACAGTTTTGGAAACAGTGTGTTAGTGGGAAGAAAAAGAATGTGAACCCTTTGGAAATACCTGGATTTCTGCATAAATTGGTCATAAAATGTTATCTGATCTTAATCTAGGTCACAACAATAGACAAACATGGTCTGCTTAAACTAATAACACACAAACAATTATATGTTTTCGTGTATTTATTGAACACACCATGTAAACATTCACAGTGTAGGGTGGGAAAAGTACGAGAACCCTTGGATTTAATAACTGTTTGACCCTCCTTTGTCAGAAATAACCAAACGTTTTCTGTGGTTGTGGATCTGACCTGCACAACGATCAGGAGGAATTTTGGAGCATTCCTCTTTACAAAACTGTTTCAGTTCAGCAATGTCTTAAGATGTCTGGTGTAAACTGCTCTCTTGAGGTCATGCCAATCATATCCAAGATGGCGTAGCAGTTCAGGCATCTTTGTTTTGTTGTGTCCCTTGTATATATCTTTTTTTTCCCTTTTGTATATATTTTGTGTATATTTTTTATATGTTTAACCTCAATTTCAACATACTCTCCTGCAACCCGCCTCACCCAATGTGGTATGGATCTGCTATTTTCTATACTTTAGAATCGGAACCCCCAACAGAAGCTAACCAGCTAACCAGCTAACTAGCTACTAGCTAGTAGTCAGTTAGCCACTGCTAGCGTTCATCAGCTAACCATAGCCCGGTCAACTCCTGCCAGTCTACATAGTGTGATTCAACCCAGAGCATACCAGACTGCTTTTTCTCCACATCTCCGGATTCCTACCAAAAGCTCTGAACCTTTTCACCTGGATCATCACAGCTAGCTGCTATCCAAGTGGCTACTCCTGGCTAAGGTCTCTGTCCCGAAGCAGGCACCAGTTAGCCTGGAACTAGCTTTGTGCTAGGCCCATCTCCCGGCAATCTGAAGAGGTCCATCAGCCACTCCTTGGGCTACAATGCCTATTTTGCCAATTGGCCTGGACCCCTTTTACTGCCGACACAGAGCCCCGCCGATCCATCACAACTGGTCTACCGACATAATCCGCCCGAGGGGGGGTTTCAACAGGCTCCTCCGTCGCGACGTCCCCTGAAGGCCCATCTGCTAGCCGCGTCCGGCTAGCTGTCTAGAGCATATCAGACTGTTAGCTGAAGAGGTCCATCAGCCAATTTCTTGGGCTACAATACCTATTTTGCCAATTGGCCTGGACCCTTTTACTGCCTACACGGGGCCCTGCCGATCCATCACGACTGGTCTGCCGACGTAACCGTCCGAGGGGGCTACAACAGACTCTTCCATCGCGATGTCCCCCTAAGGCCGTTTTGCTAGCCTGCTAGCCCTGGACCGCTAGCTGTCTGAATTGCTGTGTCTCCAGCTCGCCTAGCTACTCACTGGTCCCAAAGATCACTCAGCTACGCATGCCTCTCCCTAATGTCAATATGCCTTATCCATTGCTGTTTTGGTTAGTGATTGTCTTATTTCACTGTAGAGCCTTCAGCCCTGCTCAATATGTCTTAGCTAGCCCTTTTGTTCCATCTCCCACACATGTTGTGACCTCACATGGTTTAAATGGTGTCTCTAGAGACAAAAAGTCGCTCTGGATAAGAGCGTCTGCTAAATGACTTAAATGTAAATGTAAATGTCATCGTCAGTCAATGCCTAGGTTTACCTCCACTGTATTCACATCCTACCATACCCTTGTCTGTACATTATGCCTTGAATCTATTATTCCGCGTCCAGAAACCTGCTCCTTTAACTCTCTGTTCCGAATTCATTAGACGACCAGTTCTTATAGCCTTTAGCTGTACCCTTATCCTACTCCTCCTCTGTTCCTCTGGTGATGTAGAGGTTAATCCAGGCCCTGCACTGCATAGCTCCACTCCCATTCCCCAGGCACTCTCATTTGTTGACTTCTGGTTTCATACATGTTAACATTAGAAGCCTCCTCCCTAAGTTTGTTTAATTCACTGCTTTAGCACACTCTGCCAACCGGGATGTCCTAGCCATGTCTTTATGCTGGTTTAGGAAAGCCACCAAAAATCCAGAAATTTCCAACCCTAACTATAAAAATATTCGACAAGATAGAACTGCCAAAGGGGGCAGAGTTAGCCTGCAGAGTTCTGGTATACTATCCAGGTCTGTGCCAAAACAATTCAAACTTCTACTTCTAAAAAGTCACCTTTCCAGAAACAAGTCTCTCACCTGTCTCCCCAAATGTCTTTTACCCTTATTGGAATGTATTGGCCACCTTCCACCAAAAGTGTGTTTTTGATCAAATCAAATCAAATCAAATGTATTTATATAGCCCTTCGTACATCAGCTGATATCTCAAAGTGCTGTACAGAAACCCAGCCTAAAACCCCAAACAGCAAACAATGCAGGTGTAAAAGCACGGTGGCTAGGAAAAACTCCCTAGAAAGGCCAAAACCTAGGAAGAAACCTAGAGAGGAACCGGGCTATGTGGGGTGGCCAGTCCTCTTCTGGCTGTGCCGGGTAGAGATTATAACAGAACATGACCAAGATGTTCAAATGTTCATAAATGACCAGCATGGTCAAATAATAATAAGGCAGAACAGTTGAAACTGGAGCAGCAGCACAGTCAGGTGGACTGGGGACAGCAAGGAGCCATCATGTCAGGTAGTCCTGGGGCACGGTCCTAGGGCTCAGGTCCTCCGAGAGAGAGAAAGAAAGAGAGAATTAGAGAGAGCATATGTGGGGTGGCCAGTCCTCTTCTGGCTGTGCCGGGTGGAGATTATAACAGAACGTGGCCAAGATGTTCAAATGTTCATAAATGACCAGCATGGTTGAATAATAGTAAGGCAGAACAGTTGAAACTGGAGCAGGAGCATGGCCAGGTGGACTGGGGACAGCAAGGAGTCCTCATGTCAGGTAGTCCTGGGACATGGTCCTAGGGCCCAGGCCAGTTGAAACTGGAGCAGCAGCATGGCCAGGTGGACTGGGGACAGCAAGGAGTCATCATGTCAGGTAGTCCTGGGGCATGGTCCTAGGGCTCAGGTCCTGAGAGAGAGAAAGAAAGAGAGAAGGAGAGAATTAGAGAACGCACACTTAGATTTACACAGGACACCGAATAGGACAGGAGAAGTACTCCAGATAAACAAACTGACCCTAGTCCCCCGACACATAAACTACTGCAGCATAAATACTGGAGGCTGAGACAGGAGGGGTCAGGAGACACTGTGGCCCCATCCGAGGACACCCCGGACAGGGCCAAACAGGAAGGATATAACCCCACCCACTTTGCCAAGCACAGCCCCCACACCACTAGAGGGAAATCTTCAACCACCAACTTACCATCCTGAGACAAGGCCGAGTATAGCCCACAAAGATCTCCGACACGGTACAACCCATGGGGGGAGAAAGTCCCAGACAGGCCGACCACAACAGTGAATCAACCCACCCAGGTGACGCACCCCCAGGGACGGCACGAGAGAGCCCCAGCAAGCCAGTGACTCAGCCCCGTAACAGGGTTAGAGGCAGAGAATCCCAGTGGAAAAGGGGAACCGGCCAGGCAGAGACAGCAAGGGCGGTTCGTTGCTCCAGAGCCTTTCCGTTCACCTTCCCACTCCTGGGCCAGACTACACTCAATCATATGACCCACTGAAGAGATGAGTCTTCAGTAAAGACTTAAAGGTTGAGACCGAGTTTGCGTCTCTGACATGGGTAGGCAGACCGTTCCATAAAAATGGAGCTCTATAGGAGAAAGCCCTGCCTCCAGCTGTTTGCTTAGAAATTCTAGGGACAATTAGGAGGCCTGCGTCTTGTGACCGTAGCGTACGTGTAGGTATGTCGGCAGGACCAAATCAGAGAGGTAGGTAGGAGCAAGCCCATGTAATGCTTTGTAGGTTAGCAGTAAAACCTTGAAATCAGCCCTTGCTTTGACAGGAAGCCAGTGTAGAGAGGCTAGCACTGGAGTAATATGATCAAATTTTTTGGTTCTAGTCAGGATTCTAGCAGCCGTATTTAGCACTAACTGAAGTTTATTTAGTGCTTTATCCGGGTCAGCCGGAAAATAGAGCATTGCAGTAGTCTAACCTAGAAGTGACAAAAGCATGGATTAATTTTTCTGCATCATTTTTGGACAGAAAGTTTCTGATTTTTGCAATGTTACGTAGATGGAAAAAAGCTGTCCTCGAAATGGTCTTGATATGTTCTTCCAAAGAGAGATCAGGGTCCAGAGTAACGCCGAGGTCCTTCACAGTTTTATTTGAGACGACTGTACAACCATTAAGATTAATTGTCAGATTTAACAGAAGATCTCTTTGTTTCTTGGGACCTAGAACAAGCATCTCTGTTTTGTCCGAGTTTAATAGTAGAAAGTTTGCAGCCATCCACTTCCTTATGTCTGAAACACATGCTTCTAGCGAGGGCAATTTTGGTGCTTCACCATGTTTCATTGAAATGTACAGCTGTGTGTCATCCGCATAGCAGTGAAAGTTTACATTATGTTTTCGAATAACATCCCCAAGAGGTCAAATATATAGTGAAAACAATAGTGGTCCTAAAACAGAACCTTGAGGAACACCGAAATGTACAGTTGATTTGTCAGAGGACAAACCATTCACAGAGACAAACTGATATCTTTCCGACAGATAAGACCTAAACCAGGCCAGAACATGTCCGTGTAGACCAATTTGGGTTTCCAATCTCTCCAAAAGAATGTGGTGATCGATGGTATCAAAAGCAGCACTAAGGTCTAGGAGCACGAGGACAGATGCAGAGCCTCGGTCCGATGCCATCAAAATGTCATTTACCACCTTCACAAGTGCCGTCTCAGTGCTATGATGGGGTCTAAAACCAGACTGAAGCATTTCGTATACATTGTTTGTCTTCAGGAAGGCAGTGAGTTGCTGCGCAACAGCCTTCTCTAAAATCTTTGAGAGGAATGGAAGATTCGATATAGGCCGATAGTTTTTATATTTTCTGGGTCAAGGTTTGGCTTTTTCAAGAGAGGCTTTATTACTGCCACTTTTAGTGAGTTTGGTACACATCCAGTGGATAGAGAGCCGTTTATTATGTTCAACATAGGAGGGCCAAGCACAGGAAGCAGCTCTTTCAGTAGTTTAGTTGGAATAGGGTCCAGTATACAGCTTGAAGGTTTAGAGGCCATGATTATTTTCATCATTGTGTCAAGAGATATAGTACTAAAACACTTGAGCGTCTCTCTTGATCCTAGGTCCTGGCAGAGTTGTGCAGACTCAGGACAACTGAGGTTTGGAGGAATACGCAGGTTTAAAGAGGAGTCCGTAATTTGCTTTCTAATAATCATAATCTTTTCCTCAAAGAAGTTCATGAATTTATCACTGCTAAAGTGCAAGTCATCCTCTCTTGGGGAATGCTGCTTTTTAGTTAGCTTTGCCACAGTATCAAAAAGGAATTTCGGATTGTTCTTATTTTCCTCAATTAAGTTAGAAAAATAGGACGATCGAGCAGCAGTAAGGGCTCTTCGGTACTGCACGGTACCATCCTTCCAAGCTAGTCGGAAGACTTCCAGTTTGGTGTGGCGCCATTTCCGTTCCAATTTTCTGGAAGCTTGCTTCAGAGCTCGGGTATTTTCTGTGTACCAGGGAGCTAGTTTCTTATGAGACATTTTTTTAGTTTTTAGGGGTGCAACTGCATCTAGGGTATTGCGCAAGGTTAAATTGAGATCCTCAGTTAGGTGGTTAACAGATTTTTGTCCTCTGGCGTCCTTGGGTAGGCAGAGGGAGTCTGGAAGGGCATCAAGGAATCTTTGTGTTGTCTGTGAATTTATAGCACGACTTTTGATGTTCCTTGGTTGGGGTCTGAGCAGATTATTTGTTGCAATTGCAAACGTAATAAAATGGTGGTCTGATAGTCCAGGATTATGAGGAAAAACATTAAGATCCACAACATTTATTCCATGGGACAAAACTAGGTCCAGTGATGACTGTGAGAGTGAGTGGGTCCAGAGACATGTTGGACAAAACCCACTGAGTCGATGATGGCTCCAAAAGCCTTTTGGAGTGGGTCTGTGGACTTTTCCATGTGAATATTAAAGTCACCAAAGATTAGAATATTATCTGCAATGACTACAAGGTCTGATAGGAATTCAGGGAACTCAGTGAGAAACGCTGTATATGGCCCAGGAGGCCTGTAAACAGTAGCTATAAAAGGGATTGAGTAGGCTGCATAGATTTCATGACTAGAAGCTCAAAGGCGAAAACGTCATTTTTTTTTTTTGTAAATTGAAATTTGCTATCGTAAATGTTAGCAACACCTCCGCCTTGCGGGATGCACGGGGGATATGGTCACTAGTGTAGCCAGGAGGTGAGGCCTCATTTAACACAGTAAATTCATCAGGCTTAAGCCATGTTTCAGTCAGGCCAATCACATCAAGATTATGATCAGTGATTAGTTCATTGACTATAATTGCCTTTGAAGTAAGGGATCTAACATTAAGTAGCCCTATTTTGAGATGTGAGGTATCATGATCTCTTTCAGTAATGACAGGAATGGAGGTGGTCTTTATCCTAGTGAGATTGCTAAGGCGAACACTTTAATAACATGCTTAGGGAATGTGATTTTGGGAAAGAGGTCATCTTGATGGGAGATTTTAATATTAATTATGAAGACAAGTGTTGTAGGAAAACCCTCAAACGGATCACTAATACCTTTGACCTTACACAGCTAGTTAAAGGGCCAACCAGGGTGACTTGTTGTTCTAAAACACAGATTGATTTGGTGTCCAGTAATAAACCAGAGAGAGTGACTAAATCATTCAATATGGTTACTGGGCTATCTGATCATAATCTGACACTTATAGCCAGAAAGCTGTCTAAGAGCAGGTTTAACCTCTCTACTGTTAGAAAGCCGGATCAACTAAGAATACCTAAGAGTGAATTAAATTATTTTGAAAACGCAATTAAGGGAATTAACTGGAATGATCTCTTGTCCTATATAGATGTGGAAGCTGATAGTCAGGTTTTTCTATCCACAATCCAGACTACAATAAATGGTTTCCTAAAGAAAATCAAATCCAAACCTGGCCAAAAGAGCACTCTTCCTTGGCTAAATGGAGAAATCTGGAAATTGATGAATGAACGAGATTATGCTCTTAAAAACAGTACTAAGATCCAAATTATAGCATGACAGACGTAGTTACCATGTTGAGAAATAAGGTGATGAAAGAAATCAGACAGGCCAAGGCAAACTTTTTTATTAACATAATTGGTGAAGCAAAGGGAAATTATAAATTGATCTGGGAAAAATCTAAAAAAGTTAACAGACCATAGTAACACTGCAAAAAGACTAGAAATCATGGTGGATAACAATCTAACACAGGATGCAGTCAAAATAGCAATAGCCTTCAATTCCTACTTTATTGACTCTGTCAGGGTACTGACACAGAACCCCTCCATTGGTTTCTTGGGCTCAGTGCTAGTAAATGACACTCGACCTGTCTTCATCATAAGGGAGGTTTCTGAGTCCAAGGTGAACAAGGTGATTAGCTCACTAAAGAACTCTAAAGCCAAATACCAAATCAAATCAAATTTTATTTATATAGCCCTTCATACATCAGCTGATATCTCAAAGTGCTGTACAGAAACCCAGCCTAAAACCCCAAACAGCAAGCAATGCAGGTGTAGAAGCACCAACAGTGGTGGCTAGGAAGAAACTAGAGAGGAATCAGGCTATGTGGGGTGGCCAGTCCTCTTCTGGCTGTGCCGGGTGGAGATTATAACAGAACATGGCCAAGATGTTCAAATGTTCATAAATGACCAGCATGGTCGAATAATAATAATAAGGCAGAACAGTTGAAACTGGAGCAGCAGCACAGTCAGGTGGACTGGGGACAGGAAGGAGTCATCATGTCAGGTAGTCCTGGGGCACGGTCCTAGGGCTCAGGTCCTCCGAGAGAGAGAAAGAAAGAATTAGAGAGAGCATATGTGGGGTGGCCAGTCCTCTTCTGGCTATGCCGGGTGGAGATTATAACAGAACATGGCCAAGATGTTCAAATGTTCATAAATGACCAGTATGGTCGAATAATAGTAAGGCAGAACAGTTGAAACTGGAGCAGCAGTATGGCCAGGTGGACTGGGGACAGCAAGGAGTCATCATGTCAGGTAGTCCTGGGGCATGGTCCTAGGGCTCAGGTCAGTTGAAACTGGAGCAGCAGCATGGCCAGGTGGACTGGGGACAGCAAGGAGTCATCATGTCAGGTAGTCCTGGGGCATGGTCCTAGGGCTCAGGTCCTCTGAGAGAGAGAAAGAAAGAAGGAGAGAATTAGAGAACGCACACTTAGATTCAC
Source organism: Oncorhynchus gorbuscha (assembly GCF_021184085.1). NCBI lineage: Eukaryota > Metazoa > Chordata > Actinopteri > Salmoniformes > Salmonidae > Oncorhynchus > Oncorhynchus gorbuscha. Next base: position 84,367,924 of record NC_060187.1, read on the forward strand.
ACAGGACACCGAATAGGACAGGGGAAGTACTCCAGATATAACAAACTGACCCTAGCCCACAGACACAAACTACTGCAGCATAAATACTGGAGGCGGAGACAGGAGGGGTTAGGAGACACTGTGGCCCCATCCGAGGACACCCCCGGACAGGGCCAAACAGGAAGGATATAACCCCACCCACTTTGCCAAAGCACAGCCCCCACACCACTAGAGGGATATCTTCATGTGTTTTAGCTGGACTCTACCTTTCTTAAAAACTACAAAGAGTCACTCATTGGCCCCATTACTAAGGTCACCAACACATCTATTGGTCAGGGGGTGTTTCCAAGGGTATAGAAGTCGGCTATAATAACGGCCATCTTTAAATCGGGCGACCCTGCTGATGTGAGTAACTACAGGCCCATTAGTATACTACCTGAGGTGTCAAAGGTTGCTGAAAAGTGTGTAGCAGAACAACTGATTGCCCACCTCTACAAAAGCCCCTTCACATTACACTCCATGCAGTTTGGCTTCAGAGCGAAACACTCCACAGAAACGGCCAACTGCTTTCTTCTGGAAAATGTGAAGTCCAAGATGAACAAAGGGGGCATTGTTGGGGCTGTGTTTCTGGACCTAAGGAAGGCTTTTGATACTGTTAACCATGAGATTCTCATCACAAAATTGTCCATGTTCAACTTTTCCCCCGATGCCTTGATGGATGAAATCATACCTTGAAGGCAGAACTCAGTGTGTCAGAGTGAGCAATGAGCTGTCGCCCACTCTTAGCTATGATGTGGGCATGCCCCAAGGGTCAATACTGGGGACTCTCCTGTTCAGCCTGTACAGTAATGATCTGCCTTCTGTCTGTACTGGGTCTGAAGTTCAAATGTATGCAGATGATACAGTGGCACAAGAACTCACTACTGTAATGGTCCAGGTTACAAAGTCGCTCAGTGTTTGCATCTCAATGTGAAAAAACTGTTTACATGTTCTTCACAAAGAGGGCAACAGATGCTACAGAGACCGATGTCTATGTGTCAGGAGAGAAGCTCCAGGTGGTATCTGATTTGAAGTACCTTGGCATCATACTTGATTCCAACTTCTCTTTTAAAAAGCATGTGAAAAAGGTTTTTCAGATAACCAAATTCAACCTAGGTAATTTCCGATTTATACGAAATTGTTCGACTACAGAGGGAGCATTCAAATCTATTATACTCCCCCACTTAACATACTGCTTGACTAGTTGGGCCCAAGCTTGCTGTACAACATTAAAACCTATTCAGTCTGTCTACAAACAGGCTCTCAAATTGCTTGATAGGACGCCTAATAGCCATCATCACTGTTACATCCTCAGAAAGCATGAGCTCCTGAGTTGGGAAAATCTTGTGCAATACACCAACACGGATCTTGAATACATTACATTAAATGGCCTGGCTCCCCCTCCACTCAGTATTTTTGTTAAACAGAAAACCCAAACATATGGCAGCAGATCCACAAGGTCTGCCATGAGAGGTGACTACAGTTCCCTTAAGGAAAAGCACCTTTAGTAAATCTGCTTTCTCTGTGAGAGCTTCTCATGTCTGGAATACACTGCCATCAGACACACATAACTGCACCACTTATCACACTTTCACAAAATGCATGAAGACATGGCTAAAGGTCAGTCAGATTTGTGAACATGGTCCCTAACTGTGTATTGCCGCTTTCCATGTGGTCTGTTGTCTGTAGCTTGTGAAGTGTGTAAACACTTTGTTGCTTTTATGAATTTTGTCTTGCTGCTTTCTGTTCTATGTTGCTCTGTCTGTATGCTACTTGCTTGTCCTATGTTGCTCTGTCTGTATGCTACGTCTTGCTTGTCCTATGTTGCTCTGTCTGTATGTTATGTCTTGCTTGTCCTATGTTGCTCTGCGTGCGCTCACTGATCAATGATTGTCTATATTGTAATTGTTTTTAATAACCTGCCCTGGGACTGCGGTTGAAAATCAGCCGGCTGGCTAAAACCGGCACTTTTACTGAAACGTTGATTAATGTGCACTGTCCCTGTAAAAATAAACTCAAACCATTGCCGCGTGTTATAGACCACCTTCAGCCCCCAGCTGTTCCCTGGACGGACACCATATGTGAATTAATTGCCCCCCATCTATCTTCAGAGCTCATAATGTTAGGTGACCTAAACTGGGACATGCTTAACACCCTGGCCGTCCTACAATCTAAGCTAGATGCCCTCAATCTCACACAAATGATCAATGAACCTACCAGGTACAACCCCAAATCCGTAAACACGGGCACCCTCATAGATATCATCCTGACCAAACTGCCCTCTAAATACACCTCTGCTGTCTTCAACCAGGATCTCAGCGATCACTGCCTCATTGCCTGCGACCATAATGGGTCTGCAGTAAAACGACCACCCCTCATCACTGTCAAATCCTCCCTAAAACACTTCAGCGAGCAGGCCTTTCTAATCGACCTGGCTAGGGTATCCTGGAAGGATATTGACCTCATTCCGTCAGTAGAGGATGCCTGGTTATTCTTTAAAAGTGCTTTCCTCACCATCTTAAATAAGCATGCCCCATTCAAAAAATGTAGAACCAGGAACAGATATAGTCCTTGGTTCACTACAGACCTGACTGCCCTTGACCAGCACAAAAACATCCTGTGGTGTACTGCATTAGCATCTAATAGCCCTGTGATATGCAACTTTTCAGGGAAGTCAGGAACCAATATACACAGGCAGTTAGGAATGCAAAAGCTATTTTTCAAACAGAAATTTGCATCCTGTAGCACAAACTCTAAAAAGTTCTGGGACACTGTAAAGTCCATGGAGAATAAGAGCACCACCTCCCAGCTGCCCACTGCACTGAGGCTAGGAAACACTGTCACCACCGATAAATCCACGATCATTGACCATTTCAATAAGCATTTTTCTATGGCTGGCCATGCTTTCGACCTGGCTACTCCTACCCCGGTCAACGGCCCTGCACACCCCACAGCAACTTGCCCAAGCCTCCCCATTTCTCCTTCACCCAAATCCATATAGTTGATGTTCTGAAAGAATTGCAAAATCTGGACAACTATAAATCAGCTGGGCTAGACAATCTGGACCCTCGCTTTCTAAAATTATCCTTCGCAATTATTGCAACTCCTATTCCTAGCCGGTTCAACCTCTCTTATCATCTGAGATCCCCAAAGATTGGAAAGCTGCCGTGGTCATCCCCCTCTTCAAAGGGGGAGACACTCTAGACCCAAACTTTTACAGACCTATATCTATCCTACCCTGCCTTTCTAAGGTCTTCAAAAGCCAAGTTAACAAACAGATCACCAACCATTTTGAATCCCACCCTACCTTCTCCGCTATGCAATCTGGTTTCCGAGCTGGTCAGGGTTGCACCTCAGCCACGCTCAAGGTCCTAAACGATATCATAACTGCCATCGATAAAAGACAATACTGTGCAGCCATATTCATTGACCTGGCCAAGGCTTTCGACTCTGTCAATCACTATATTCTTATCGGCAGACTCAACAACCTTAGTTTCTGCCTCGCCTGGTTCACCAACTACTTCTCAGACAGAGTTCAGTGGGTCATGTTGTCCTGACCTCTGGCATTCTCTATGGGGGTGCCACAGGGTTCAATTCTTGGGCCGACTCTTTTCTCTGTATACATCAATGATGTCGCTCTTGCTGCTGGTGATTCTCTGATCCACCTCTACACAGACGACACCATTCTGTATACTTCTGGACCCTTCTTTGGATACTGTGTTAACTAACCTCCAGACGAGCTTTAATGCCATACAACTCTCCTTCCATGGCCTCCAACTGCTTTTAAATGCAAGTAAAACTAAATGCATGCTCTTCAACCGATCGCTGCCCGCACCTGCCCGCCCGTCCAGCATCACTACTCTGGACGGTTTTGACTTAAAATATGTGACCAACTACAAATACCTAGGTGTCTGGTTAGACTGTAACCTCTCCTTCCAGACTCACATTAAGCATCTCCAATCAAAAATTAAATATTGAATCGGCTTCCTATTTTGCAACAAAGCATCCTTCACTCATGCTGCCAAACATACCCTTGTACTATCCTACCGATCCTTGATTTCGGCAATGTCATTTACAAAAGAGCCTCCAACACTCTACTCAGCAAAAAGAAAGATATACCTGCTAGAGCGTGTGCTACGGGTAGGTGCTGCTATGTTGACCAGTGAGCTGAGATAAGGCGGTGCTTTACCTCGCAAAGACTTATAGATGACCTGGAGCCAGTGGGTTTGGCGACGAATATGAAGCGAGGGCCAGCCAACGAGAGCATACAGGTCGCAATGGTGGATAGTATATGGGGCTTTGGTGACAAAACAGATGGCACTGTGATAGACTGCATCCAATTTGATGAGTAGAGTAGAAAGAGGAGGAAGGGAAGCGCTACTAAGCTACACAATAGTATATTTTGGTAGACAGAAGGTGCTCTTTTGTAAAAGGGGTGAATTGGTCATCAAAAAGAAAGGAGGACCAAGGCACTCTTCATATAATGAATTAAAATGCCTTTATTTGTATGGCATGTTCAATAGAAACAAAGTTTTACAAATCTGACACGTTTCAGCTGCATGGCCTTCGTCAGGAAGTACAAACAAATAATACAATGTCCTCTATTGAACAGCTTTTCCAATTAGCCCTAATTTGAAGAGGGAGAACACTATAATAGAGCAATCATGAACAACAACAGTGTCAGGACCCGGTTACGAACCCAGGTCTCCGGAGTGAGAAACAGTCACTTAACCAACTGAGCCACGAATAGTCGGCAGAACCCAGAAGATGAGGCAGACACAGCAGTACTTGAGACTGTGTATTTAATGAAGTAAAAAGTGAAGTTCTTCAGGAAAACATGTAACTCCACAACCTCAAAAGGAATTCCACAAGAACAAAGGTAATCCTCCAAGACAAAAAGGTAAATCCACAAGGTGGAAGGTATAGCACAAAAAGCCTCAAAAGATACTCAAAAACAAACAAACAAGAACAAAAAACAGAATTCCACAAGAGAGTCCACCGGGATCAACAAGAGTTCACAGAGTACTAGGGCTGGGTGCTAACATACAAACACAAAGCAAAGAACTGAGGAAAACAAAGGGTTTAAATACAATCAGGGGAAACGAGGCACATGTGCAAATAATAATGGGGATTAAGGGAAAACAAAAGGTCAAAAGGCACAATGGGGGCATCTAGTGACCAAAAACCGGAACAACCCTGGCCAAATCCTGACAAACAGTCTACACATAGCTGGGGGCAATTGAGCAAAATGTCCACTAGAAGACAGCAAATGAACCTATCACGAACCTACAGGAAGGGTGAGAAATCCAGGTTCGTGATAGGTCCATTTGTTGTCATCTAGTGGCCATTTTGCTCAATTGCCCTCAGCTATTTTTAGACTGTTGTTGTTCATGTTTGCTGTGTTCTAGTGTACTATGGAATATATTGCTTTCTTATTCTTGACACTTCTCCCAGTCATATCTAAGTCTTCTGATACTTCTAGCTTGGAGTTCTCTTTTTTTGACAACATAGCTACAGTATTTCACTTTTTAATGTGTTTAATAGTATTGCTTACTAGGTGTGTCCAATCAATTTTGTAACCACTCCCTCTTCAATTACTTCACCACTACGGCCTATTTATTGCCTTACCTTCATAATCTTACCTCATTTGCACACACTGTATATAGATGTTTTATATTGTTGTTTGTGTCGCACTGCTTTGCTTTATCTTGGCCAGGTCGAAGTTGTAAATGAGAACTTGTTCTCAACTGGCCTTCCTGGTTAAATAAAGGTGAAAAAAAAGTTTATGGATGTGTCCCTGCAACCATAAAGGTCCTCAATGATGTCACCATTGCCCTTGATTCTAAGCAATATTGTGCTGCTATTTTTATTGACTTGGCAAAAGCCTTTGATACGGTAGACCATTCCATAATATAAAGGTCAGGACTCTGACTGGGCCACTCCAGAAGGCGTATTTTCTGTGTTTTGGGTAGTTGCCCTGTTGCATTACCCAACTTCCGTTGATCTTCAATTGGTGAAGAGAGAGCCTAACATTCTCCTGCAAAATGTCTTGATAAACTTCGGAATTCATTTTTCCGTCGATGATAGCAAGCTGGCCAGGACCTGAGGCAGCAAAGCAACCCCAAACCATGATGCTCCCTCCGCAATACTTTACAGTTGAGGTCTTGATGTTGGTGTGCTGTGCCATTTTTTTCTCCACATATAGTAGGATACATCTTTGGCTTTAATTCTGCTGCAGCCACGCCAGCGCACGTGGGGATGAATTTAGCGCGCTTGACATGCCTCGCGCCCGGTGCCAGATCACATTGAGAGACGCGCTTAAAATCAACTACACACACTGCAACAAAAAGCCGAGTAAACGTTGAAGTCAGTTGAGATAGACCACCGGTAAGTTGCTAACTAACGGACATGCCATACCTGAGGCGCACATTATATATGTTTGTAAACGGAAAGGGCTAGGCCTACTACATAAGTGAAATTCAAAGTAGTTTACGTTAGCAAATTAGCCTTATGATGATATAATGATTGACTTAACAAAGTTCAGGCCAAAGTTGTCTGCGTGTCTTTGTGTAGCCTAGAGAGTATATGGCGGTGCCTGGTGATGTCAGAGGAAGAGGCCTGTCTGGGCTCCCCAATATGAATGGAGAAGAGGAGGAGGAGGAAGAATCACATGAGGTGAGAGCAACAGTGAACACACACACATGTCATGTGTGCTATACAAACTACAAACAATGGGCCAAGGCAGATTAAGATAATGTGTGTGTGTCCCCAGGTGTTGCTGAGTGTGTTTGCCCAGCATGGGCAGTTGGGGTTGTGTTTCTATGACAGCAGAGACTTCACTCTGCACTACATGCCTGACACCTCAGACAACCACGAGCTCCAACTGTTGGCCAGAGGTATATACTTAAGTTAAACGCACATACACTTACACACACTAACCAGAGGTAGTCAGTACACACCTAAACTACTAACTGACCCAAACACATTTCTCCGTCCCCCTGTCCCTCTCCCCCCGGTCCCCCCTCTCCTCCTCCCTCCCCCTGGTCCCCTTCTCCCCTGTCTCCTTCTCCTCCCCCTCCCCCTGTTCTCTTCTTCCCCTCTCCTTCCACCTGTCCCCGGTTCCCTGACTCTGCCCGCTCCCTCTCTCAGTGATCCAGGAGGTGAGCCCTCATGTGATCATTACCAGTGCTAAGCAGGAACGCTGCATGGTCCAGTTCATGCAGGGACTGGGTGAGGAGGAGCACCGCACAGGGAGGACTGGGGAAGGGAAAACTTTAGGCTGGCTGGGGAGGGGTGATGGTTAAGGTGGAGGGTAAAGGTTCATGCTAAAAAATCATTATACATTTGCACTTTCTCCCCCTTTCTCACTTTATCTGCTTGCCCTTCTATCGCTCTCTCTCAAGCTCTCTTCTATCTCTAACTCTCTTCTTTTTCACTCTCTTCTATCCCCCTCTCTCTTTCTGACTCCCTCTCTCCTCCCTGCTTCCAGGAGCCAACCCAGACTACAGGCCTGAGGTGGTGACCTATCCCTATGTGGACTTTGGTAAGAACAGCTGCCTTGCCTGTGGTAATACACTAGGTATTGTTCTCAGTGTAACTTTTGAACATCAATAGTCAAGTTTTCAGTTACAGATTCTCTCTCTCTCCCTCCCTCTTTTTACCACAGGTCTGGAGGTCAGTAAGCAGAGGCTGTTGTCTGCCCATTTTCCCTTCCTTCCTCCCGCCGTCTCCGAGAGAGAGAGAATCTCCTACCTCTCCTCCTGCATCTCCTTCTCCTCCCCCCTCATGGTGAGTTCTCCTCCCCCCTCATGGTGAGTTCTCCTCCCCCCTCATGGTGAGTTCTCCTCCCCCCTCATGGTGAGTTCTCCTCCCCTCTCATGGTGAGTTCTCCTCCCCTCTCATGGTGAGTTCTCCTCCCCTCTCATGGTGAGTTCTCCTCCCCTCTCATGGTGAGTTCTCCTCCCCTCTCATGGTGAGTTCTCCTCCCCTCTCATGGTGAGTTCTCCTCTCTCCTCATGGTGAGTTCTCCCCCTTGTTCCAGGAAAATAACCACACACTGACATTTGAGATTAAATTGAAAATGTTGTGTGTGTGTTTACTTGTGTGTGTGTCCTAGCTGCGGTCAGTAGGTGCGTTGCTGAAGTGTCTGGACAAGAGGAGAGTGGGAGTGGAGCTAGAGGACAGCAGTATGGGAGTCCCCATCTTACAGTTCCACACCTACACACTGTAAGACACACACATACAGAGAGATCAGGTCAGTTGTGTATAGGTATTGTGGTTGAATGTTTTTTTCACATCTGAATTTCATTCCTCTTACAGGAAAGACGTAGTGTACGTGGACCAGGATACTTACAGGTCAGTCCCCCTGGACACACACACACACACACACACACACACACACACACACACACACACACACACACACACACACACACTCTCTCTCTCTCTGCCATGTTTGTTGTGTGTTCCAGTGTGCTGCAGATCTTCAAGTCGGAGCTGCACCCCTCTGTGTACAAGCTGCAGTCTGGGGAGAAGGAAGGGCTCAGTCTCTATGGTAACACACATTATGGGAAGTTAATTTTCTGATGTGATGTCAGTACATTGTCACACTCGCATTATGAGAAGCGGTGATCTCTCAGTCATGTTTTCTGTAGTGATGATGTCATGGGTGTTTGTGTCTCTGTTTCAGGGATACTGAATCACTGCAGGTGCAAGTTTGGCTCCAAACTGCTTCGGTGAGGAAAACCTGTTCTCATGGTTGAACTGTCAGAAACCAACCCACACACAGATTATATCTGAGAAACATAATCAATACCTCAGTACCTGTTTATGGTGCGTAGTCATAATCTCTATCCCTCCTTGTTCTGCTAGATGTTGGTTATTGTGAAATCCTCTCTCTCTCTCAGCCAGTGGTTTCTGAGGCCTACTCGTGACCTGGCGGTGTTGAACAGGAGACAGGAAGTTGTGAGATTCTTCTCCTGTCCACGCAACTCTGACTCCCTAAACACTTTGCAGTCCTCCCTACGCAACATCAGGAACATCCCGGTAACCATGACCTGTGAACATTACCCCTCAGCGCCATGCAGGCCTCAGTCTGCAACATCAGTGATGAGTATGAATTTTCTGTAATAAAGAGTATTATTTCTCCTGTTGTAGACTCTCCTGCGTTCGATGTCTCTGTCTCACACCAAAGTCTCTGACTGGCAGGGTCTCTACAAGGTAGGAGTTCTACGGCCATTTATCTATATGAATAGCATGTCTGTATGTGTATTAGACAAGCTACGGTGCATTGTGAATAGTGTGTGTGTCTGTGTTGTAGACAGTGTATAGTGCGGTGTGTATCAGGGACACAGTGCGCTCCCTGCCTCAGTCCATCCAACTCTTCCAGGAGATCAGTGAGGGATTCTCAGATGACCTTTACTACATCGCCTCGCTCATCAGCAGAGTGGTGGGACACACAGTACACACATCAGGTGCAGCTCAGCTCCCATGTTCTGAATGTCAATGTGTTTCATTCTCATTTTATTCTGTGATTTGTGTCTTGTATAGGTGGACTTTGAGGGCAGTTTAGCAGAAAACCGTTTCACTGTCAAACCCAATGTGGACCCTGCTATAGATGAGAGTGAGTGTTCATAACATTAGGGAATGATAAAGGTTAGGGTTATGTTTGTTGAAGGTTAGGGTTATGTTTGTTGAAGGTTAGGGTTATGTTTGTTGAAGGTTAGGGTTATGTTTGTTGAAGGTTAGGGTTATGTTTGTTGAAGGTTAGGGTTATGTTTGTTGAAGGTTAGGGTTATGTTTGTTGAAGGTTAGGGTTATGTTTGTTGAAGGTTAGGGTTATGTTTGTTGAAGGTTAGGGTTATGTTTGTTGAAGGTTAGGGTTATGTTTGTTGAAGGTTAGGGTTATGTTAGTTGAAGGTTAGGGTTATGTTAGCTGAAGGTTAGTGGTAGCTGATGGTTAATTTAAAGTGAAGGTTAGGGTAATCTTACTCACCTCTGTCTGCTTTCTTTGCCAGAGAAGAGGAGGATGATGGGACTGTCTGACTTCCTGACGGACGTGGCTCGCAGAGAGCTGGAGCACCTGGACACCCGCATCCCCTCCTGCTGCGTCATCTACATCCCCCTGGTCTGACATCTACTACTACTGTTTGTCTACATCCCCTTGGTCTGACAGCTACTATTACTGTCTGTCTACATCCCCCTGATCTGACATCAATCATGGGTTCACCCATTCCTGGTTTACATGCTAACAAGGATGCTAAATGCTAAACAAATACATCTAAAGTGTACCTTGCTGACTGTCAGGATCAACAGGATGCCAATGCTTTCTAAATATCCATAAAATGAGGTTAAATTGTAATCTGGATGTCCTATCCTATCAACATAATTTATTTATCTCTTTCTCAGATAGGGTTCCTGCTCTCGGTCCCTCGGTTGACCAGCATGGTGGAGAAAGAGGACTTTGAGATAGAGGGCCTTGACTTCATGGTGCGTGTATGATACATGTGTATGATTGCTCCCACTGTGAGTGTGAGTTTATGATGTGTGTATGTTCTCACTGTGTGTGTTTTAGTTTCTGTCTGAGGAGCGTCTGCACTACCGCAGTCAGAGAACCAAGGAGCTAGATGACCTGCTGGGAGACTTACACTGTGACACCAAAGGTCAGGCTGTCAGCCCTCCCCTCTCTTTCTCTCGCTCCTCTTCTCTCGTCTCTCTGTCCTCTCTAAAATGGGGACACACATAATCCAGAAAAATAAATATCAGAACAAGCAATGTCAGAGACCGGGAATATAAATATATATACCACGGGGTTGGTGGCACCTTAATTGGGGAGAACGGGCTCATGTTAATGAATTGGAATGGTAGCAAACAAATCAAACATGTGCAGAATACAACAGGTACAGTGAAAGAACTGAGACCTTACCATGAAATGCTTACTGTCAAGCCCTTAACCAACAGGTACAGTGAAAGAAATAAGACCTTACCATGAAATGCTTACTGTCAAGCCCTTAACCAACAGGTACAGTGAAAGAAATAAGACCTTACCATGAAATGCTTACTGTCAAGCCCTTAACCAACAGGTACAGTGAAAGAAATAAGACCTTACCATGAAATGCTTACTGTCAAGCCCTTAACCAACAGGTACAGTGAAAGAACTGAGACCTTACCATGAAATGCTTACTGTCAAGCCCTTAACCAACAGTACAGTGAAAGAAATAAGAGCTAAGAAAATATTTACTAAATAATCTAAAGTAAAAAATGTAATAAAAAGTAACACAATAAAATTACATAACAATAACGAGGGTATATATACAGGGGGTACCGGTACCAAGTCAATGTGCGTTGGTACCAGTGGCGATTTTAGCATGTAAATCTTGGTGGGGTGAAAAAAACAATTGTGGGATGCATGCCAGCAAAGCCACTATACAACACGACACTCAACAATACATTAATTGCACTATAATGGTGACAAACGGTGCCCAACAACTGTTAGGGCCTCCATAAAGCTGTCCCAACAGAAGAATCCCAACAGCAGTCCCAACATCTTTCCACTGCTACACCTGGCTATCAGCGGAGACTTGTCTGTCAGCGAAACAGTTAATTCAGCCTCATTTACTGCCTTTAAAAAAACATAGCAGATATGTAACCTTTATTTAACTAGGCAAGTCAGTTAAGAACAAATTCTTATTTACAATCACGGCCAGATGGGATACAGCCTGGAAATGGCTGACTTGTTTAAACAAATGTGGTTTCTACTAACAATTGAGATGTACAAACTATGGCATAAGGGGACGACATGTGAATAATAGGCAATCCGTAATTTTGATTAAGACATTCATGAGCAAGCTAGGACGGACGTAGTCAATATAACTATTTGTTCAGCAACAGAACTCAGAACACGGGCCGTTCTTAGTGTTCTCCCTGTACACCAAGTCAAAGCTGTAGGATAAATAAAGAGGGCATATAAGCAGACAATGAAAGGTCTTACAATATTCAATGATTACATTTCTAAAAAACAGGTTATAGGCTACATGTGCACCGTCAAGTCAGAACAAAATTAAGTGAAAATAGACCAAATTATTTGGGTGAGGCACATGGGCTGCTAATGTCTTACTACACAACATACACTTAGTATTACTTTCTTAGCTACAGTATACATATCTCCCTGGCATATTACATCATTTATGCAGCAGCATACAAGACATTTTAGGACTCACCTTGTTGTGCTGTGCTCACTTGAACAGGAAGGTGGCGCGGCGGTCCTTTGTGTGCAGATGTTGTCATCAGTCTGGCATTCTCTGGATTTATGGTGCTTTCAAGACAACTGGGACTATAGGAAAAGGAGATCCGAACAGGCCCCTATTAATATCGCAGGGATGAAGTGGAGCGGGTCGAGAGTTTTAAGTTCCTTGGTGTCCACATCACCAACAAACTATCATGGTCCAAACTCACCAAGACAGTTGTGAAGAGGGCACGACAACACCTTTTCCCCCTCAGGAGAATGAAAAGATTTAGCATGGGTCCCCAGATCCTCAAAAAGTTCTAAAGCTGCATTCTGACTGGTTGCATCACCACCTGGTATAGCAACTGCTCGGCATCTGACCATAAGGCTCTACAGAGGGTAGTGCGTACGGCCTTGTACATCATTGGGCCAATCTTCCTGACATCTAGGACCTATATACTAGGTGGTGTCAGAGGAAGGCCCAAAAAATTGTCAAAGACTCCGGTCCCACCCAAGTCATAGTCTGTTCTCCCTGCTACCACATGGCAAGTGGTACTGGGGCCCCAAGTCTAGGACCAAAAGGCTCCTTAACAGCTTCTACACCCAAGCCATAAGACTGCTATTATTAACAATTAATCAAATAACCACCTGGACTATTTACATTGACCCCCCCTTTGTTTTTGTTTTTACACGGCTGCTACTCGCTGTTTATTATCTATGCATAGACACTTTACAAATGACCTCGACTAACCTGTATCCCCGCACGTTGACTCGGTACCGGTACCCCCTGTATATAGCCTCGTTATTGTTATGTAATTTTCTTATTATCTTTAAGATTTTTTATATTTTTTACATTAGTTTATTTAGTAAATATTTTCTTAACTCTATTTCTTGAACTGCAGTGTTGGTTAAGGGCTTGTTGTTTTCAGTGCATGTGACAAATACAATTTGATTTGATCCAATATGATTACGTAGTACCAGTCTTGGACGAAATCAAACCAGGACGAGAAGCTAGTAACGCTAGCTAGCTATGCTAACTGATGTTGCAGTGCGTGCGCGTTCTCATCCTACAGTTACAAATAACATAAACTCTTTTAAAAATATTAAGGAGCAGTCTGCCTTTTAATTTCATCTTCCTTTGATTAGATATCTCCTAACTTTTGCCTCACATGGAGACTATAACTGTAGCCTATTGGCACTTTGATGACTTATGATTGGCCAACAACAAGCTATACGCACCAATCTCCACTCTTCTGAAAAGCATGACCAGCAGCATAAATTATACAATTTCTGTCTTGTCTCTCTGCTGCAGCAGTCGCGTTCTGATATTTACAGGCCCTTCCGGACCAGTCAGTTAAAATTACACGTACCCAAGACCTGTGACAATCATATGAGATCCGACCCAGACCCGTGACGTTATTTCAGGATTCAGGATCCGTACCTGCTCAGGTCCCGGATCGGGTATTCGGGTACAGGTTGACCCGTGAAGATCTCTAGGGTACAACCGAAGAAACCCTTTTGGAAAAAAAGTAGACCATACTTTCTACATGTCTGAATCTCTCTCTCTCTCTCTCTCAGACATGGAGACAGCAGTTATGACACAGCTGCAGACCACAGTGCTGGGGAGAAGCGCCTGTCTGTACAAGGTGTGCGTCTTTAAGCGGTATCTCTGTGTGCACACTTATCTTTTTGTGGGATTATGCTACATGTGTGTGTGGTGTGTAGGTTCTGGATCTGAGTGCTGAGCTGGACTGTCTGATGGCACTGAGCCATGCCTCCCAGGAGTATGGATACACTACCCCCACTCTGGCCAACCACCACAGGATAACACTCAGACAGGCCAGGTACGCACACTCAGACCCCATTCCAGCTGGCTAGACGCCTGTATGAACCCTAGAGTATCCAGGGAGGCGGTTAGAGAGGCAGATAAGGGTTGTTGTTGCTCAGATCTCCCTTTCTCTCACTCTCTCAGACACCCTCTGTTGGAGTTGTGTTCTCCTATGTTTGTGTCTAACTCCTTCCTGAGTTCTGAGACTAGTGGACGGGTCAAGATCATCACCGGGCCCAACTCATCTGGCAAGAGCATCTACCTCAAACAGGCAAGGACACACACACACTCACTCACACACACAGAAAGTGTCAAAGACAGATACAATTCTTGAGTTGTTTCAGGATAGATTGTTTCCTCTTCCTTGTGATTGGCTGGGTCAGGTGGGTCTGATTGTGTTCATGGCTCTGATTGGTTCTGACGTGCCAGCAAAGGAGGCAGAGATTGGTCTGGTGGACGGAATCTTCACACGCATGCAGAGCAGAGAATCTGTGTCTGTAGGACTCAGCACCTTCATGATAGATCTCAACCAGGTACACACACACACTACACACACACATACACACTATGCCAATGGTGGAAAAAGTACCATATTGTCATAATTGGGTAAAAGTAAATATACCTTAATAGAACATGACTCCAGTGAAAGTCAGAGAGAGAGAGAGAGAGAATTAGAGGGAGCATGCTTAAATTCACACAGGACACCATATAAGACAGGAGAATTACACCAGATATAACAGACTGACCCTAGCCCCCCCGGCACATAGACTATTGCAGTATAGATACTGGAGGTTGAGATGGGGGGGGGGCGCAACCAGGCAGGATATAAATACTACTTGAGTAATGAGTTATAAAAGTATTTGGTTTTAAATGTACTTAAGTATTAAAATGACATGTAATTGCTAAAATATACTTAAAGATCAAGATGCACTATTCATAAATCGCTCTGCCATTTCTTGGATGCAAATATCCAAATAGTTTGCCAAACTTCAGTTTATGTGACAAAACAAGCAGTCATTGTGTAGAGAATCATTGTATCATCTAAACCGCTGTGAAATATATTTTCCGTAACCAAAACGATTGTATATTCAGCTTTTTGAAGCTGGTGTACAAAACCAAAAGTGAAAGACGCAAAAACAAACTTAAGAATGCGAAGCATAGAAATAGCCCACATACAACAGATCTATCGCTTCCTAGACTTGCTTTCAATGGAAATGAAAGATCTATAACTCACAATTCTATGTGAATTTGGTCAGGTCAAGCAAAAAAATTACATTATGTATCAAAAGTAAAAGTATAAGTAATTTCAAATTCCTTATATTATGCAAACCAGACGGCACAATTATTATTATTTATTTTTTAACATTGATAGCCAGAGGCACACTCCAACACTCAGACATCATTTACAAACAAAGTATGTGTGTTTAGTGAGTCCGCCAGATCAGAGGCAGTATGTAGGCAGGGAAGTTCTCTTGATAAGTGTTTATTTTACTATTTTCCTGTCTTGCTAATAATTTAAAATGTAACAAGTACTTTTGGGTGTCCAGGAAAATTTATGGGAGTAAAAATTACATTATTTTCATTAGGAATGTAGTGGAGTGATGTTTTCACAAATATAAATAGTTAAGTACAGATACCCCCCCAAAAAACTACTTAAGTAGTACTTTAAAGTATTTTTACTTAAATACTTTACACCACTGCACTACAGACACGCATGCATTTACCTATTCTCAGTGTGTCATACATGTATGTGTTTATGTCTGTGCTACAGATGGCTCATGCTCTGAACCACAGCAGCGGTCACTCACTGGTCCTGATTGATGAGTTTGGGAAAGGAACTAACACGGTGAGAGAGAGGGAAAGAGGGATGAAACACGTGAGACATGAAAGGAGGGATGGAGGAGAAAGGTCTCTCTTACACTGCCCAGTTATTTGCCTTTCTTTGGGTCTTTCTATGTTTCAGTTTCAATGTGGGTCCAAGTAAACTGTTTCTCACCAGGTGGATGGGCTTTCCCTTCTGGCGGCATCTATCTCTCATTGGCTGAAAAGAGTTCCAGCCGAGGTTCCTCACATTCTATTGGCCACTAACTTCCACAGTCTGCTACAGCTGGGTCTCCTACCCTCCTCAGGCCTGCTGTCACTACTGGTACTGTGTGTGTGTGTGTGTGTGTCCCTTTCAGTATGTAAGGCTGGGATTTGTTGGGGAAAAACTCTTTAAAAAGTGTATCGTCTGCCCTAAGCATGCCCTGGACTGAATCCCAGCCTTGATTTGTGTGTGTGTGTGTAGACTCTGGAGACAGCGGTGGATGGGGATGAATTGGTGTTTCTGTACCAGCTGAAGGAGGGGATCTGTCGCTCCAGCTACGCAGCTAACATCGCTACACTGGCAGGCCTTCCCCCCAGCCTCGTACAGAGAGGAGTGGAGGTACGCTACACCACACACAGACTAGCATAGCTGTGGGAAGTAGGGGTGCTGCAGCACTCCCTGAAAAATCTGAAGATTTTATTTTATATATAGAGTGTATTCGGAAAGTATTCAGACCTTGACTTTTTCCACGTTTTGTTACATTACAGCCTTAAATACACACAATACCCCACAATGACAAAGCGAAAACAGCTTTTTTGAAACATTTTTGCACATTTATTACAAATAAAAAACATACCTTATTTACATAAGTATTCAGACGCTTTTGCTATGAGACTCGAAATTGAGCTCGGGCACATCCTGTTTCCATTTGTTGAAAAGAAAAATGCTATTGCAACCTATTTGCAACAAGGAATTGAGACCAAAAGCTCAAGAGAAGTTAAGTGTTTAATACCAAGGATACAGTCAGCTGAGTGCATACATTTAGAAAGTTCACAAAACATTTTGTACTCTTCCCTCCTTTTGGTCCCCACCCTCTTGCAGTTGTCACCTCCCCAGCTATACATTTTATAACCCCAATGAGTTTCCCTGTTTTCCCCTGTGGAATCTCCATGGTGCTCACTTTGTTTAGCTAGACGTCAGAATCACACCCCGTCCATCTTCATTGTCCTGGGCCTGACCCTGCTATTTGACACTAGGCAATTTATTCTTATCTGATTAGGTCAACCTTTCTAAATGAGCATCCACACAGTTTCATGGCCTAAACTCCATTAATACTCACAGTAATCATTCACTAAACAGGATACAAACTATATTTCTTTTTCTCCACAAGTAGTGCACTCCATCTTTAATAGTTCTGTATTAACAGACTGATATAGCATCTGTAATGCAGCCAAAAATATTTTTCCTACACCCATCAAATATATTTAACAATTTTATTTCTACCAAATATTAATATATAACGCAGCCCCCATACTCCCAAACTACTTCCTGTGTCTATGCACACAAGTACAATAAGGCATCACATTTTTTTCAACAGAAATGCAAACTAAGAGTAAGTTATGTATGTACGTTTGTGTAGGTATCTGAACTGTACAGAACAGGAAAGACCATTAAACGCATCGACCGACCATCTACAGAGGAGCAGGCAAACAAGTAAGTCACACAATCACAGTGAACACACACACACAAAGTCAAATCAAATGTTATTGGCCGAATACAACAGGTGTAGACAGTGTAATGCTTACTGACGAGCCCATTCCCAACAGTACAGAGTTAGAATAAGACAAATATTTCCTCAATAAATAGGAAATAGTAACACAATAACAACAATAATGAGGGTAAATATGAGGAGTACCTGTACTGGGTCAATGTGCAGGTGAGACTAAAGCCAGATTTTACATTTAAATAATTTGAGATAAAAGAATGCATGTAAATGTGAACATGAATGAATGAATGAATGCCTCCACTTCAGTTTATGCTTAATGTTTTTTCTTGCACTGTAACCAATGATTTATGAATCGATGTCCTCATTGTGGTTTTACACGTTATTAGAATAGTTATGAAATATTGTTATATTTGGTAACACTTGCTTATTTTCCCTCGACAACAACCCCATTAATGCATTGAACGGATGTGGGTGGATCAATGTCTACATAAGGTTGCTAATTATAAACATTCACAAACGCTCTGAGGAAGGCCTTGAAGTCGATACGTAAAGTTATTAAAGAGCAGTGATACTATCAAGATCAGTGTGCTGGTTTCTTCTTTTTCTCATCTTATTCAGCTGTTACCATTCACCTGCAACAAAGATGGCTCAGATGAACATTTAAATACGTTATTCTGCCTGCAATACATACACACAATCACCCACAGGTGTTTTCTTTGTGTGTGTGTCCCTGTCAGGTGTGTTTGTGTGGTGAAGAAGTTTCTGTGTGTGAACCTTGAGGACCAGAGTGTGGATCTGCAGCGCTACATGAAGGAGGAGCTGCTTCCCTCTGGAGGAGACCTGCTCTAACAGCGAACGCTACTGTTGTCTGTCTAACAGCGAACGCTACTGTTGTCTGTCTAACAGCGAACGCTACTGTTGTCTGTCTAACAGCGAACGCTACTGTTGTCTGTCTAACAGCGAACGCTACTGTTGTCTGTCTAACAGCGAACGCTACTGTTGTCTGTCTAACAGCGAACGCTACTGTTGTCTGTCTAACAGCGAACGCTACTGTTGTCTGTCTAACAGCGAACGCTACTGTTGTCTGTCTAACAGCAACGCTACTGTTGTCTGTCTAACAGCAACGCTACTGTTGTCTGTCTAACAGCAACGCTACTGTTGTCTGTCTAACAGCAACGCTACTGTTGTCTGTCTAACAGCAACGCTACTGTTGTCTGTCTAACAGCAACGCTACTGTTGTCTGTCTAACAGCAACGCTACTGTTGTCTGTCTAACAGCAACGCTACTGTTGTCTGTCTAACAGCAACGCTACTGTTGTCTGTCTAACAGCAACGCTACTGTTGTCTGTCTAACAGCAACGCTACGGTTGTTGTCTGTCTAACAGCAACGCTACTGTTGTCTGTCTAACAGCAACGCTACTGTTGTCTGTCTAACAGCAACGGTTGTCTGTCTAACAGCAACGCTACTGTTGTCTGTCTAACAGCAACGCTACTGTTGTCTGTCTAACAGCAACGCTACTGTTGTCTGTCTAACAGCAACGCTACTGTTGTCTGTCTAACAGCAACGCTACTGTTGTCTGTCTAACAGCAACGCTACTGTTGTCTGTCTAACAGCAACGCTACTGTTGTCTGTCTAACAGCAACGCTACTGTTGTCTGTCTAACAGCAACGCTACTGTTGTCTGTCTAACAGCAACGCTACTGTTGTCTGTCTAACAGCAACGCTACTGTTGTCTGTCTAACAGCAACGCTACTGTTGTCTGTCTAACAGCAACGCTACTGTTGTCTGTCTAACAGCAACGCTACTGTTGTCTGTCTAACAGCAACGCTACTGTTGTCTGTCTAACAGCAACGCTACTGTTGTCTGTCTAACAGCAACAGCAACGCTACTGTTGTCTGTCTAACAGCAACGCTACTGTTGTCTGTCTAACAGCAACGCTACGGTTGTCTGTCTAACAGCAACGCGCTACGGTTGTCTGTCTAACAGCAACGCTACGGTTGTCTGTCTAACAGCAACGCTACGGTTGTCTGTCTAACAGCAACGCTACGGTTGTCTGTCTAACAGCAACGCTACGGTTGTCTGTCTAACAGCAACGCTACGGTTGTCTGTCTAACAGCAAAGCTACGGTTGTCTGTCTAACAGCAACGCTACGGTTGTCTGTCTAACAGCAACGCTACGGTTGTCTGTCTAACAGCAACGCTACGGTTGTCTGTCTAACAGCAACGCTACGGTTGTCTGTCTAACAGCAACGCTACTGTATACCAGTATGATCTCAGCTTCACTGACTGTAGGAGGAAGTTGCCCCAAGATGCTGATGGTTTTAGAGGGGGTAAGATGATCCTAGATCTGTGCCTATGGGTCTGAAAGATTGACGCACACTACTTTAGGATTTACCATAACAGTAAAGTCAATGGGAGATACTGTAGTATTCTCTATGGAAATATTTAGGTTTGGAGGAGAACATAAAAGTAATTTTGACGTGTTTAAAATATCCCAACCAAGATTGAGGACAATGTAAATTCGTATTATGTTGTTCAGTTACAATTCAGAATGTTCAATAAATATGATTGGATTTTATTTTCTGTCTCCTTTTTTAGTTTATGCCAACAACAGAATGAGAAAATTACATTTATTCAAAATTGAATTCCATAAAACCATCTAACCAATTTTTCCCAAGCCCAGAGATAGCTTCTAATGGTTGAACATGAGACTTTCGCCTCAATCTGGCACATCCACATATGTTAATTACTGTCCATATTCCTTCACAAATAAACACAGAATATTAACAGAATTAAGTAATAAATGTGTGCTGCTGGGGACTTTATGGTGCATGGTGGTTATTGTAGTCTGTTGAAGGTGAGGATCATGGTTATTGTAGTCAGGGAGAGGAGTGTGTTGAGGGGTAGTGTGTGTCCGGTGTTGCAGAAGTGTGTGTCGCAGCAGTGCCTGGTCATCATGTAGATGGTTGTGTTGGAGAAGAGCTCCACATTGGTCACCAGCTCACACTCCTTCGCCTTGACACAGCCCAGCAACTTAACTTCCAACACATCACCTACAGAAACACACACACAGTTAACACACATAGACACTGTCAACACACTAATATGCTCTGCTTCACACTTCTCTGCCAAAAATCCACAAAACCCAGCACCGTAATGTCCCACACACAGCCCCCACTCACACACACAGCACCCGCCGGCCATGTCTATCCATGTGACCCACCTGCCTTCCCTCGGCCAGTGTAGCACTTCTCCCCGATATTGCAGTTGGTTTTGGTGGTGTAGCAGGCATCCCAGAAGCCCAGGTCACAGCGGAAACACTGCAGAGGCCCCTCCTCCCGTTGCTCCTCCTGATCATCCTCATCTGGGACCACAGGGTAATATCATATACAGTACACTCTCACACAGGGACATAATCGCTACAAGTCATGAGTGTTTTATTGATAGAATTGATCATTTAAGGTCGAAGGCTGCTCCTGACGGAGACAACATTACATTAATGAAAAAAGATTGAAGGTTTATTTTTATTGTGACCCTCTTTGGCAAATAATATGAAAGGTGGGCAAGATCGCATAGTCACACACAGTGTGTACGACTCTTATTCTCAGTGGTGTAACATACTTGAAGTAAAAATACCTAAAATTACTACTTCAGTAGTTTTGGGGGGTATCTGTACTTTACTATTTATGACAACTTTTACTTCACTACATTCCTAAAGAAAATGATGTACTTTTTACTCCGTACATTTTCCCTGACACCCGGATAAATGTAGGGCAGGAAAATGGTCTAATTCACAAACTTATCAAGAGAACATCCCTGGTCATCCCTACTGATTCTGATCTGGTAAACACAGGTTTCATTTGTAAATGATGTCTGAGTGTTGGAGTGTGCCCCTGGCTATCTGTAAATAAATAAAAATAAGAAAAGGGTGCCGTCTTTGCTTTATAAGGAATTTGAAATTATTTAAACTTTTACTTTTGATACTTAAGTATATTTTAGCAATTACATGTACTTTTGATACTTAAGTATATTGAAAAACATACTTTTAGACTTTTAATCAAGTATTATACTGGGTGACTTTCACTTTTAATTGAGTCATTTTATATTAAGGGATCTTAACTTTTACTCAAGTATGACAATTGGGTACTTTTTCCACCACTGCTTATTCTGAGTTTTCTGAAGCTTATTCTTGAGGCACACACATAATCAATTATCTAATCAAAATGACACTGCACAAGGGGCCCTGCCAGTGTCTGTAGTATTTTCCTATCATGAAAACATTATTTCCTTGCCAGAAACCTTACTTTTTGGTTAACCTTGGTGAGATTTTAAGGCCATACTCTCACCTGATGGGTCACTATCTTACTCACATCCAAGGTAGCTCACGGCATCTTTGGCGTCTATAGTAGACTGCAGAAGACGGCGTCTATAGTAGACTGCAGAAGACGGCGTCTATAGTAGACTGCAGAAGACGGCGTCTATAGTAGACTGCAGAAGACGGCGTCTATAGTAGACTGCAGAAGACGGCGTCTATAGTAGACTGCAGAAGACGGCGTCTATAGTAGACTGCAGAAGACGGCGTCTATAGTAGACTGCAGAAGACGGCGTCTATAGTAGACTGCAGAAGACGGCGTCTATAGTAGACTGCAGAAGACTATAGTAGACTGCAGAAGACGGCGTCTATAGTAGACTGCAGAAGACGGCGTCTATAGTAGACTGCAGAAGTAGACTGCAGAAGACGGCGTCTATAGTAGACTGCAGAAGACTATAGTAGCAGAAGAGTCTATAGTAGACTGCAGAAGACGGCGTCTATAGTAGTGCAGAAGACTGCTATAGTAGACTGCAGAAGACGGCGTCTATAGTAGACTGCAGCGTCTATAGTAGACTGCAGAAGACGGCGTCTATAGTAGACTGCAGAAGACGGCGTCTATAGTAGACTGCAGAAGACGGCGTCTATAGTAGACTGCAGAAGACGGCGTCTATAGTAGACTGCAGAAGACGGCGTCTATAGTAGACTGCAGAAGACGGCGTCTATAGTAGACTGCAGAAGACGGGCTATAGTAGACTCGCCTATAGTAGACTGCAGAAGACGGCGCCTATAGTAGACTGACTATAGTAGACTGCAGAAGACGGCGCCTATAGTAGACTGCAGAAGACGGCGTCTATAGTAGACTGCAGATAGTAGACTGCAGAAGACGGCGTCTATAGTAGACTGCAGAAGACGGCGTCTATAGTAGACTGCAGAAGACGGCGTCTATAGTAGACTGCAGAAGACGGCGTCTATAGTAGACTGCAGAAGACGGCGTCTATAGTAGACTGCAGAAGACGGCGTCTAGACTGCAGAAGACGGCGTCTATAGTAGACTGCAGAAGACGCGTCGTCTATAGTAGACTGCAGAAGACCGCGTCTATAGTAGACTGCAGAAGACCGCGTCTATAGTAGACTGCAGAAGACCGCGTCTATAGTAGACTGCAGAAGACCGCGTCTATAGTAGACTGCAGAAGACTGCGTCTGTAGAGCACCCAGATGTTACAGTAAGAGGGGAAACTAAAGTAGTTTAGTCAGGTAACGTTCTTAGGTAGCTGAGTCTTGTGTTCATCAGCCAGCAGCATACCACAATGCATCCCTCTACTGAAAAGCATTAATGGTGGATGAGGTAAGTTTGTAAAGCACTTTGAGCACCTACAGTAGGTGGAAATTAGGTTTAGGTGGTAAGTCTAAACCTATGTACAAATTTGGGTTAGACTTACTGCTTATAGCTAGTCCAGCTATACTGTTGCTCCATTACAACCTGGCATGGCCATCCACCTCTGGTGGGAGCAGCTCCTAGTGCTAATCCAAACCCTGAGTTTCAGTGATGTTCCTAATCTCTGGTCATCAGCCTCTCTCATTCTGTTAGCTTGTTAGCCCCTGCCAGCTCAGGTGAACACTAATTGGCTAGAGGGTTGTGTGTGCACAAACTCACCAACTAAAACTAGGAAGTATTTCATCCAGTGTTATATCACAGTGCTATATCACTGGGTTGGAACAAAGACCTGCATGCACACACCAGGACTACAGTGGACCTAACGATTACTATATGGATTACAATAGCTTCCTAAAACTAATTCCAGTAAATCCCATACCAGTGGAGGCTGGTGGGAGGAGCTATTGGAGGACGGGCTCATTGTGATGGAATCAATGGATTGGTATCAAACATATTAAAACCATGTTTTACTCTGTTCCATTCCATTCCTCCTATAGCTCATCCCACCAGCCTCCTCTGTCCCAAACATAGAGTCACCCA
Organism: Oncorhynchus gorbuscha; assembly: GCF_021184085.1. NCBI lineage: Eukaryota > Metazoa > Chordata > Actinopteri > Salmoniformes > Salmonidae > Oncorhynchus > Oncorhynchus gorbuscha. The sequence goes on from NC_060187.1 coordinate 84,391,810, forward strand.
ACTCAACCTCAACTTAACGCTCTTCCAGTAATTATCTTCTCTTCCAGTAATCATCCCAAACATAGAGTCATCCAACCCAACCTTTTTTCAGTAAAAAAAGCGCAACTACCTTCAGGAGAGCGACTGCAGGACTGGTGGAGGTGTTTAAAGACATGAAATGCCCATCCTCTTCAATCAGAACAATCCCAGTATTTGTATAAAACTGATACTGACATATTTGTATGACAGAATATAATTATTTTCGTAGTGAATATGTTCATGGAGGCTCTGTGTAGCTACAATGTCATGTTTATGTTCTTATTGACGTTATGTATGCTTTATGAACACACATTTAAAATATATATATATATATTTTATGTGCTATAGCAGTTTGAGTTTTTTATTTTATGTATTTAACAAGGCAAGTCAGTTAAAAACAAATTCTTATTACAATGACCCTGGTCTGTAGTTGGTGTTAAACAACATCAGGAAATATATATAATATAATTCTATGATTATAATATTTCAATTTGATGTCCCTCACATTCTGTGTGAAAAACTTCACATCCCATACCTAAAGTATAGCCTACCTAAATACTATGACCCAGAGCAGAGAAAGATCAATTCATCTCGATTTACCTGCAGAAGCTGTTAACATCGCCAGGGCAAAAACACAGAGCATCAATCCCCTCATTTCAGAAATAAATCCTTCAAACTATCCAGAGAAGGGCCAGTTGAGACCACAAAATGAGGAGTGTCCCTGAGGAAGTCAATGAGCTCCATTGTGACTGTAGGAGCAGGCACCCCTGTAGCTAGAATTGGATTAAGACGCATTATACCTGTCTATTCTCACAGACCAATCACTGTTGTTGTCAGAGGCAGCACTGCGCAGTGGGCCAGCCATCCGGAGCAGAGAGGTAAAGACAGAGGCTCTCTATAAGCTGTCTAAATATATATATACAGTATATAGGTAGCTCTGATCCGGAGCATGTTATTGCAGTAGTGGAAAAAGTACCCAATTGTCATACTTGAGTAAAAGTAAAGATACCGTAATACAAAATGACGTGAGTAAAAGTCACCCAGTAAAATATTACTTGAGTATCAAAAGTAAAATGTAATTGCTCAATTATACTTAAATATCAAAAGTATAAATAATTTCATATTCCTTATAATAAGCAAACCAGATGGCATAATTTTCTTGTTTTTTTTTAATAGTCAGGTCACACTGCTAAATAGTAAAGTAAAGTATAGATACCCCCTAAAATGACTTCATTTGTACTTTAAAGTATTTTTTACTTAAGTAATTTACACAACTGTGTTATTGTAAAGCTAAGACATTTAGTTAACCAATCAACTCAGACAAAGATCTGTCTGTAACTAGTCTGGGCTACTTTGACTAGTTACTATTCACTAGCTCATGAAAATATCTGCACTTCCCCCATATTAAACTAACACAGTAGCGTCATCAGAGAGAAAGTTTTTTGAGAGAGAGCTGTTGGATTCTTAGAAATGCTCCTTATGTGGGATCTAAATACTTATTTGATTTAACCCTTATTTTGACAGGGAGTCATGCTGAGACCAGGGTTTATTTTACAGATGAGCCGTGTAATTTCAAAAATACACTGAAAAGCAAAAAAAGATTAAAGTTACAAAGGAAAGACCAGGTGGAGAGGATTAGATTCTCTCACAGGGCCGCTGGAAAAAGACTGTTACACTTCATTATTTCATGAACATGTTTAAACACCTCAAAGGGAATAATGAGATGTCCTAAATCAACAATGAGGGTTAGATGACTAATGGACATCTGTACTTGACTGAATGGTCTACCACATGAAAGGGGGCACTATTAAAATCCTACTTTATGTGAAGGTGTTGTTGCTGTGGGTCCCAGATGTCCCAGGTGCTGTTGCTGTGGGTCACATATGTCCCAGGTGTTGTTGCTGTGGGTCCGAGATGTTGTTGCTGTGGGTCCAGGTGTTGTTGCTGTGGGTCCAGGTGTTGTTGCTGTGGGTCCCAGATGTTGTTGCTGTGGGTCCCAGATGTTGTTGCTGTGGGTCCCAGGTGTTGTTGCTGTGGGTCCCAGGTGTTGTTGCTGTGGGTCCCAGGTGTTGTTGCTGTGGGTCCCAGGTGTTGTTGCTGTGGGTCCCAGATGTCCCAGGTGTTGTTGCTGTGGGTCACAGGTGTCCCATGTGTTGTTGCTGTGAATCCCAGGTGCCCCAGGTGTTGTTGCTGTGCCAAGTTGAAACACTAACTTGAGATCCTGACTATCTACTGATCAATGGGATATTTTCACAAAGTTGTGATTTGCATGTTAGGATTCAGCACTCTGTCTCTGGTCCTGTAACTCCAGTAGGGTCTCCCTCCTCGGTAAAACGCACGTGTCTGACTCAGCGAGGAGTTAAGCAGCTTAGAGACAGTGCTCCCAGTCCCACAGTACTGATCCTGCATAAACTCTAATAAAATGTATGACTGACATTAGAGGGAAACTAAAACAACTGTCCTGTTTGTGGGATTGCGTAACACAGAGACAGACTGAGACAGTTAAACAAACCTAGGTAACAGCAAGAGGAGAAATACAATGCACAGGTTATCTCCATGTGGGACAGAGAGGGTGTGTGCTTGTGTTTGTGTGTTTTATGAGAGGCCATAGGTGGAGCATTGTAAGAGTAAGTGTTAGGGTCAGGCAGGGATTACATGTGAATTTAATCTGATGTTCAGGATTACAGTCCGGCAATCAAACACTGACTGACCACATAATTCAGCTGCTGCATTAAACTCACAAAAACACACACTTCCCAGTTTTAGCATAGTCAGAAGTGAGAAACCAAGTACTGGTCTATCCCTGGTAGTGTCACTGGTGGTGAACCGGGGCTAATGGGTGAGGTGTGAGAGGTTTATCATGTGTGAAAGCATGCATGTGGTTGTGTGTGTGTGTGTGTGTGTTGTGCCTGTGTCGTGTAGATGTGTCTGGCCGTGCAGGGCAAGGCAGTCTTGGCGTTCCTCACTAATCTCAATGGCATTATCCCAGCATGTGTCTGAACAACAGAGGAAATACTCTGCAGTCCTGAAATACCAATAAAAAACCCTTGGTCGGTTCCACAGTGTAATTGGAGGCTGGAGGAGAACACTCAGGACAATTAAATTCACCCCTCCCTCTCCCCCCTTCATCTCTCCCTCCTCCTCCCCCCTTTTACTGCATCTGCATCTGTGGGCTCTATTCAATTAAACCCAGTCTAACATCCTAATGGTTTTGTGTACCTTAAAGACCAAAGGTTTGCTGCATACACATCTAACTCAAGTAAAGAGTAAGCATGTAGACAGCAAACTATGAAAAGGCATTAACTTTGTTTTCATTGCTATGATTTCCGTCCATCTCTTGAACCAAGTTTGGGTGTGTGTAAACAGAAACCCTATAGGAGAACAGCCATGACAAACAGAGTCACTAATATTAGATAAAACTTTGAGTTACAGTTAAAACGACATCATGAATCAAAGTTCTCCAAAGCAGCCTGTTCCATAGTGGAATGTCTGGCCATATTTAGTGTGTGTACGTGCATCATTCAGGATGGCACCACAGTCACTGTCTGCAGTGGAATCCTCTCCTAAGCCCAAATACAGTCAAACACCCCTGAGAGAGACTTTACTACACAACAAGCTGACGTCACCTAGCCCTGTCTCCCCCTGGCCCTGCCCGTCCTGGAGGGGTAGAGAGAGATGCCCAACACACTCCACTGCATCTACAACCTATATAAACCACAGAGAGAGATAGAGAAATATGTGATGCATTTATTTAGAAAAGTGTGTACAGATGTGAGTACAGTAGTATCTCAGAGTTGGAGAATAGAGTGGATAGGGGAGCCTGTCTGAACGTTATAGTTGATCTCACTGGAGTTACAGGAGTCAGAGTACACAGAGGAGGGAGCTGGGGAGGGACAGGAGGAGGGGGGGTCCTGGTGGTGCAGGACTCTGGTCAGCAGGGTTGACCCCCCTTTACCCCCCACCTCTCTGACTCTCTCTTCACGCCCCTGTCCCTCCCCTGGTAGCAGTGAGCTCAGCGCCCCCACAGAGAGAAGGTTCAACTCTAACCCCTCCTGTCTAGGCACTCTGGGAGGCAGGGGGGGCGGGCACTCCTCAGGGAGAGGGGAGTGTCTGTCTGAGGGCTCTCTCTGGTTCCCCTGTTCCACATCCTCACAATCACGGTTCTCCTGGCGCCATTCTCTTGTTTTCTTGTGTTTGCGTTTCCCCTGCTCCTCAGGGTTCTCAAGGTTCTCACGCTCTCGGTTCTCACGGTCCCGGTTCTCATACAGCAAGGTTCCAGCACAGATGAAGATGAACAGGCCGATACCCATCACGACAGGGCCGAGCAGTTTCATTCGCTCGCTGTGGGAGCTGCCTCGCCCACCCACAGGGTTAGGGGTGGAGCTAGCATACCCGGCCACGGCCACAAACATTCCCACCATCACCACGACAACGCCTGCTAGTAGCCACGCCCCAGGAGGGGAGCGGAGGCGGAGTCTGACTTCGAGCTCTTCCTTCTGTTGCCGTGGGAAGCAGAGTGGGCAGGGCCATGTGGTTTGTGGGAAGGTTGTTTTAGGTGAGTGGGAGGAGTCTTGGGTGCAGACGGCATTGACCGCTCCACAGGACCCAGCTGCTGTCATCCTCTACCACAGACTGGATAGACAGAGGACAAGTACAGGAGAGAGAGAAGACGAGGACAGGAGAGAGAGAAGACGAGGACAGGAGAAAGAGAGAGAGGATGAGGACAGGAGAGAAAGCAAGGACAAAGACAGGATAGACACGGAGAGAAGAGAAGGACAGGAGAAAGAGGGAGAATGAAGACAGGAGAGAGAAAGAGGACGCGGACAGGAGTATGAGGACAGGAGAGAGTGAGAAGACGAGGACAGGAGAGAGGAGACGAGGACAGGAGAGAGAGGGAGGACGAGGACAGGAGAGAGAGGGAGGGAGGATGAGGACAGGAGAGACAGGGAGAGAGGGAAGACGAGGACAGGAGAGAGAGGGAGGATGAGGACAGGAGAAAGAGGGAGGGATGATGAGAACAGGAGAAAGGATGAGGACAGGACAGAGGTAGAGGACAGGACAGAGGACAGGAGAAAGAGGGAAGACGAGGACAGGGGAGAGAGAGGATGAGGACAGGAGAGAGAGAAAGAGGACAGGAGAGAGAGAAAGAGGACAGGAGAGAGAGGGAGGACGAGGACAGGAGAGAGAGGGAGGGAGGATGAGGACAGGAGAGACAGGGAGAGAGGGAAGACGAGGACAGGAGAGAGAGGGAGGATGAGGACAGGAGAAAGAGGGAGGGATGATGAGAACAGGAAAAAGGATGAGGACAGGACAGAGGTAGAGGACAGGACAGAGGACAGGAGAAAGAGGGAAGACGAGGACAGGGGAGAAAGAGGATGAGGACAGGGGAGAGAGGACGAGGACAGGAGAGAGAGGGGACGAGGACAGGAGAGAGAGGGGACGAGGACAGGAGAGAGAGGGGACGAGGACAGGAGAGAGAGGGGACGAGGACAGGAGAGAGAGAAGACGAGGACAGGAGAGAGAGAAGACGAGGACAGGAGAGAGAGAAGACGAGGACAGGAGAGAGAGAAGACGAGGACAGGAGAGAGAAGACGAGGACAGGAGAGAGAGGACGAGGACAGGAGAGAGAGGACGAGGACAGGAGAGAGAGGACGATGACAGGAGAAAAAAGGGAGGACGGGGACAGGAGAGGGAGGAAGGGAGAGAGGATGAGGACAGGACAGAGAGAGGATGAGGACAGGACAGAGAGAGGATGAGGACAGGACAGAGAGGTAATGGGGAAGAGAAAGGGGTTAAATCAGAGGAAGAGAAAAAAGACAGGGGGAAAAGGGTGGGGTGGAGTGAGAGGGATTGTTGAGAGTTGACTTTGTAAACAACAGGAAGTGACAGAGGTGATAAGAACCCCAGGAGTTAATGAAATGCAGTATGTGAGTCTCTCGTGCCCCCTTCTAAACTCCACGCTAGATTACCCTGTACACAAGCCCGTTCTCTGTAGCCTTCACATTTAAACTCGAACTAAATATTCCACAATAGCCTATGTAAATAATAAAATAAAGCACTGTCAAGACAGACATATCAATGGCGTCCAATTCTGACCTAAATTGATAATATATGGTCCAGTGGTAACTCTCAATTGACCAAGTCCCAAATGTAGCTTCTATTATATTTCACATAAAGTAATTTCGTCTGATTTGGTGCTTTCCTTGAACATAACATTCAATCACTTAAACAAAGAACATGAATGCAAAAAAACGAGACATTTAGTAAAGATTACAACAAGTTCAGAAATTGTAGATTTTACACATTATATAAATGACGGCAATAACATCGGTCAAAAACGTTAATCGAAGGGTTTGAACTTGTGCAACATTGTAGCAGACCCTCGACAACTTTTTTTCCGAGAGAGCGGAGTTGCGTTGTCCGATTCCGTATGAAATGTAACCGTAATCTTTTAATTTATGGTTATCTGTCGCTAAAGCCTTTCTGACATTGGGGATGTCTGAATAATGTTTTAAAAAGTAAGTCAACACTATTGACCAAATACAAACTAAAATTAACAAATAACACTTGCTTTTCATGTGCTGCGCTCTGATTTTTGAGAACGTCCCGATAATGGTTACTTGCCTCGATTTGGCTGTTGCTCGGTTGTGGACATTTCCGCGTCGCTCCTGCCGCTGACATATCTGGAACTATTTTCTCAACATGATGCCCGTTATTTATTTTGTCCCTAAATTAAATGGTCAGCGTTGACTCTTCAGCTCCCTCTTTAAAATGTTTTCCCGGAGTTTCACCCCTCAACCAGACTGCTTAACATCTGTCCAGCCTTGGTTTAAAGCGGCGAGTAGGCTACTACGGCGCATGCGAGATTTTGGTCCTCATAAATTCCCGATTACTAAATATGCCTAAATGTTTTAGTTGCCTTTTGACTTGACTCTATGCGCACACTTTTCTTTTTGGAATAGTTCGATGTTTCAGAAGCAGTAAGCCAGAGCATTACGCTCTGTGAGTGTTTTTTTGGTTTTAATATCCCAACTAGGGTCATTTTGCTGGACCCCACAAGGAAAATTCTACTTAAGGTTTAGGGTTTACAGTTAGAATTAGGGATTAGGTCTAGGGGGTTACGGTTAGGTTAATTAGAATTTTGAATATGAATCAATTGCTTGGTCCCCACAAGGATAGTTAAACAAGACTGTGTGAGTCTGTTAGCAAAATAAGCTGTCTGGTTGTGAGGGGTCGTGGGAATCGTTGGCTGGTTTGGGCCAGTCCCCAGGGATCCTAGCAGTTATTATTAGTTAGAACAGCAGCATACTGGGGGGATAAAGGGAGGAGAAGAGGGATTGATAAATAGATTGGTGTGGGCCGGGATGGAGAAAAGCTTATGACATAACCAGGTGTATCCGTAGACAGGACAGGTGTGGTGTCAGTTCCTGTGAATCTGAGACATGATAAAGACACACCACTGACACAAGGTAATGATGACCACAGATCAGTGTGGTTAACAGATCAGAAGAGTGGATAACCAAGCCCTCAGGCAGTATGCACATTAGAAGAATATACAACCCCAGAGACTGCATTTCATTTATTCCATTCCACTCACACTCCAGCAAACAAAAGCCATCATGCACCTACACCACTCACACCATCCCACAAGTCAACAGCACTTATCAATGCCCCTTGAATTAAAATACAGAAATCCCGGTTTTGAAAATAAACTATATTGTTGATAAACACATTTAGGCTCATTGCAACACACTTCCAAGGTATCGCACGGAGGAGATTGACAAAAAAAATAGTTTACAAAATTTCACTAAAGCTTTAAAAGATGAATTTCTCAGTTCAATGAAAAAAAAATACATTTTTAATTTATTGGAAAAGATTGGTATTGATTTGCATAAGCTTCCAAATAACCACTTCCTATAGGGATGCAGGGTGTCACAACCCCAGAGCTATAATACACTATTTACACGGTGTACACAAAGATCAATGAAACAGGAAACAATATTCATTCAGAACAAATTGATGAATTTTGTCTTTCTTTCTTTACGTTCCAATTTCATTAGTGTTTTACCATTGGCTCTAAAGCAGGTACATAGAAACACATCTCTCTTCAGTTCAATTAGTCCTGAAGTCCAGCTTTCCTTAAAGTTCCAATGCTATAACATTCACCCTTTTAAATAAACATCTGACTGACTGACTGACTGACGCACGCGCACACACACACACACACACACAAACCAATCCTCTCCCTCCACACAAGCCTTGAGATGTGCCAACCTCTTCCTGCCCTGGACATGTAGAGGAATGTATCCATCTGACAGAGAGGTAAACTACATGGTGAGTTTCTTTCACAACAATAAATAAGAACTCAACAAGTATTCCAGTAAAAACATGTTTGGACTAATCTGGTTCCATCTGCTCAGGGCTCAGCACCATTTCCTCAAACATTATTATTTTTAAAATGATAATTTTAAAGGTGGACGCAGCGATATGACGTAGATGCTGAAAGTAAACAGCATTGTGGATCAATTCCCACAACAACTACGAGCATTAAAGCGCGAGGCTTAACTTCTCCGCTGTTTTGATTCCCGGTAGCCAGGCCAGGGAACAGTGTGAAGCGAACCCATCCACATCTGAGGGGAGGACGGCTCATAGTAATGTCTGGAATGGAGTGAATGCAATGCTATCAAACACATGGAAACCAATACCATTCCATTGATTCCGTTCCAGCCGTTACTATGAGCCCGTTTTCCCCAATTAAAAAGCCACCAGCCTCCTGTTCCGCAGACACCGTGTGTGAGGTCCTGCATCTCACTCATCTCAATATCTGTAGTGCTGCTCGTGGCAACGTCATTTCACTGACTCTACCTTCAAATGTCATTCAATATCAATACTTTAAAGATGAATGAACTTTAAAGGTGCCCACTGCTCATCTCATACTCAGAAAAACATTTAGGTTAATGGGGCAATCTGCAGTTGCTACATACATTTTTTTATTATATATACACACCCATTGATTCTCGAAGAATATCTTATAAATGCCTCATGAGCTTAGTTCAACTGTCGTACCCCATCAGAACCCCAAAACACCAAATATAAGCTTGTTCATCTTCAATGTTGGTAAGTAAATGTAAACAAACACTGTATAGCCTCAAAACATGGTTCAAACTATAATTTTGATGGTCAGTCCTTGTATACATAGTTCTGTCTATGAATTTGAGAGCGGTAACATTTCTCCAGCCCCATTCATCCCTCAGCTTTTGGCCAAAACAGTGGTGGGGTTACTGCTTTGTTATTGTTTCAACTCCAGATTGCCCCTTTAAATTATAATTGTTGCTATGTTATAGTATAAAACACTTTCTTGGGTTGACTGTCTGTCTGACAGGTAAGATCTCAATTGCATAATCCTCGTGTCCTCTCTCCTCTGGCTCTCTCATCCAATGGGTTTTAAGGAGACGAGGAGAGGACACGAGGAGTATGCAATTAAGATCTTCCAACAGACACCACAGGTACATCCTCTCTGTATCCTCTCTACTCCTCTACACTGACACCAGGTACATCCTCTCTACTCCTCTACACTGACACCAGGTACATCCTCTCTACTCCTCTACACTGACACCAGGTACATCCTCTACTCCTCTACACTGACACCAGGTACATCCTCTACTCCTCTACACTGACACCAGGTACATCCTCTACTCCTCTACACTGACACCAAGTACATCCTCTCTACTCCTCTACACTGACACCAGGTACATCCTCTCTACTCCTCTACACTGACACCAAGTACATCCTCTCTACTGACACCAGGTACATCCTCTCTACTCCTCTACACTGACACCAGGTACATCCTCTCTACTGACACCAGGTACATCCTCTCTACTTCTCTACACTGACACCAGGTACATCCTCTCTACTTCTCTACACTGACACCAGGTACATCCTCTCTACTTCTCTACACTGACACCAGGTACATCCTCTCTACTCCTCTACACTGACACCAGGTACATCCTCTCTACTCCTCTACACTGACACCAGGTACATCCTCTCTACTCCTCTACACTGACACCAGGTACATCCTCTCTACTCCTCTACACTGACACCAGGTACATCCTCTCTACTCCTCTACACTGACACCAGGTACATCCTCTACTCCTCTACACTGACACCAGGTACATCCTCTACTCCTCTACACTGACACCAGGTACATCCTCTACTCCTCTACACTGACACCAGGTACATCCTCTCTACTCCTCTACACTGACACCAGGTACATCCTCTACTCCTCTACACTGACACCAGGTACATCCTCTACTCCTCTACACTGACACCAGGTACATCCTCTACTCCTCTACACTGACACCAGGTACATCCTCTCTACTCCTCTACACTGATGTGGAAGAACAGGATAGCTGAAAGCAGATTCCTGGTGGCCATCCATTATGTTGCTCTGACCTATCCTACGGGCTCAGATCAGTGCAGATGAAGACCAAAGAGAATAAGGTGAGGAGGCAAAGAAAGAGATTAAACTTCTCTAGACTATTCAGATACAGCGGTCGGGTGTGGGAGGAAATGAAGCGTCAGGGGGCGTCTCACTCCTCATCAGCGTTCTTCAGCATGAGTATGGCGTTGTATATCTTGAGGGCAGGGCCTAGTTTGATTGACAGGATCTTGACTATGTCTGCTTGGGTGAGAAGCAGGAAGGCCTCTCCATCCATTTGCTGGAGCGATACACAGAGACACAAAATAAGCTTCAACACAGAACGTGTGCGTGAGTGTTTGAATGTCAATGGCAGAATCTAACTTGACTTTGTTGCATTGTCAGAGGATACACCAACCAGGAGCAGGAGATGAGAGGCGTGTGTGTGTCTATTACGATTCACAAAGTTGGGTTTTTAAATGGTAGGTCTTACCTCTGTCCTGAAGGTGGCAGCATGCTCTTTACAGCCCGGGAGCCCTTTGACAAAACTGGCCACCTGACCCACAGGGAAACAAACATTAACACACACGCACACGATTCAAATGCAAAAGGATACACAAAGCTATTGTATTGGGTGTATGTGTAATGTATGTGTTTTGCACAATATGTGAGTTTGTACAGTATGCGTACAGCGCCTGTACATGTTTGTAATGCCTATGTGTTTATGTGTGCGTGTCTGACCTCGTCGGCGGTCCAGGTTGCAACTCTCTTAGCTGTGAGGCCCAGGACCTCAGGGAGCAGCTGGCAGTGTTTGTCCCAGCACAGAGCCACCCTGTGAGGGGGAGAGGAGGAGCCACCCGGGGAGAATACTGACTCATGGAGCGCCTGCTGGAGAGACAGGGAGTCTGGGGGAGAGGGAGGAGAAACTAGCTGTAAATATCTTCAATAGACATGCACAGACAATATATAATCCACACAGCGTTACACTCATTCTCTATTTCTGAGAGCAGAACCTCTACCTTTCCCATCTCCACTCTCCTGCTTGACGACGTGCAGCTTCAGATACTTTGGGACTGGAGCAGACCTGTTGAAAGACAACATACAGCGCCTTCAGAAAGTATTCACACCCCACAAATCTTTCCACATTTTGTTGTGTTACAGGCTGAATTTAAAATGAATTAATTAGACCTGTGTTTTGTCACTGGCAGACACACAATACCCCATAATGTCAAAGTGGAATTGTTTAAAAACATTTATTTTTATTACTAATTAAAAATGAAAAGCTGAAATGTCTTGAGTCAATAAGTTCAGGAGTAAAAGTGTGCTTAACAAGTCACATAATAAGTTGTATGGACTCACTGAGTGCAATAATAGTGTTTAACATCTCTGTACCCCACAAATACAGATAATTGTAAGGTCCCTCAATCGAGCAGTGAATTTCAAACACAGATTCAACCACAAATCCAGGGATGTTTTCCAATGCCTCGCAAAGAAGATCACCTATGGGTAGATGGGTAAAAAATACATTTAAAAAAACAAGACATTGAATATTCCTTTGAGCATGGTGAAGTTATTAATTACACTTTGGATGGTGTATCAATACACCCAGTCACTACAAAGATACAGCCGTTCTTCCTAACTCAGTTGCTGGAGAGGAAGGAAACTGCTCAGGGATTTCACCATGAGGCCAATGGTGACTTTAAAACAGTTACAGAGTTTAATGGCTGTGGTAGAAGGATGGATGAACAACATTGTAGTTACTCCACAATACTAACCATACTGAGAGTAAAGGAAGGAAGCCTTTACAGAATATAAAATATTCCAAAACACGCATTCTGTTTGCAACAAGGCACTAAAAGTAGTACTGCAAAAAAATGTGACAAAGCAATTAACTTTATGTCCTGAATACAACATGTTATGTTTGTGGGCAAATACAATACAACACATTATGGAGTACCACTCTCCATATTTCAAGCATAGTTGCATCATGTTAAAGGTATGCTTTTAATCATTAAGGACTGGGGAGTTTTTCAGGTTAAAAATGAAACCTAATGGAGATAAGCACAGGTAAAATCCAAGAGGAAACCCTGGTTCAGACACTGGGAGATGAATTCACCTTTCAGCAGGACAATAATCTAAAACAACAAAGCCAAATCTACACTGAAGTTGCTTACCAAGAAGACAGTGAATATTCCTGAGGCCGGGTTACAGATTTTACTTAAATCTACTTGAAAATCTATGGCAAGACCTGAAAATGGTTGTCTAGCAATTATCAACAAACAATTCGACAGAGCTTTAAGAATTTTGCAAAGAATAATGGGAAAGTGTGGAAGGCTCTTATAGAAACTTACCCAGAAAGACTCACAGCTGTAATCGCTGCCAAAGGTGCTTCTACAAAGTATTGACTCGGATGTGAATACTCATGTAAATGAGACATTTCTGTGTTAATTGGCAAAAAATTGGCTAACATTTCTAACATGTTTTCACTTTGTCATTAGATGTGCAGATGGGTGGGAAAAAAATCTATGTAATTAATTTTGAATTCAGGCTGTAACACAATAAAATGTGGAATAAGTCAAGGGATGTGAATACTTTGTGAAGGCATTGTACTCTCTTAGTAAACCAACAACAAACACTCTGCTCCATCATGCATTCTAGAGTTTGGTAGGAGAGAGTGGAGTCTGTGTGCTACCTCTTGGCCTTGGCTCCGTCGTTGACGGGCTCAGTGGAGCCCCCTGGTGGCTCACTCTGACTGCTGCACCTGGATCGTTCACCCTCGTCAACAGTCGGCCCCATAGTTACACTACCATAGAAACAACTGTTACCATGGAAACAAGTCCACAACTCCAGACTTTATTTGCAGTCAGATAAAAAAAGTCATGGAAGCTCTTCCAAACCCCTTCTGTTACATGTTCCACACATACCTGGTCTGAGGGGAGTCGTCTGCAGGCTCGGGCTGCTCCGGTGTGGTGGGGCTGTTTGTCTGGGTGTGTGGAGGAGGGTCTGGGCGTCGCCCACGGTGATGAGGTCCACTCAGGGTCATAGGTCGTTCTCCACTCAGACGGTCTGGTACCTGGCCCTCCCTGTTCAGGTTCATCTCAGAGTACGGACAGCTCACCCCCCTACACACACAAGTTCAGAACAGGAACACACATCACCTTGCTCACAGATTACAGCACACAGATCACAAGTCATTGAATGGCGTGTTCTAATAACAAAACTTTTTTGACAGTTAGTGTGTGTGTTTGTTACTGACGTGTAGTGGGTTCCGTAGCGCGGTCCACGGATGTGACCAACCCCATTGCATCCTGGGGTAGGACAGCCCTGCCCTGGGAGGACCAGCATATCAGTGGAGCCTGAAACACACCGCAGAGTAAATACTACACACAGAGACACACATACACAGAGACAAAAACACCAGAGAGTGACCTGACCCCACACACATAAACAAAGCGACAGAAACACACCACCACCATATAGTGTTTATGTCCCCACAAACCAACAGCTCCAGCAGCTGTGAAGAACCAGAATCATTTGAGCTACATGTCTTTTCTCTGCATGCACCTTTTTGCCAATCTTACACTTTGGGACTGATTGGGAAATGTTTATGGATTTTAGCAAAGTTATAATCATGTACATTTTTTGGAAGAGTGTGCGTGTGTGTCTCACCATTGGAGGGGTGTTGTAGGGGATGACTAGTCTTCTGACACCAGCCCACAGGGTGCAAGTCTGGGCAGTCAGCATCCACCCAGTAGTCATACTCCTCACTCCAGCCATCGAAATGGATCTGAGAAAGACAGAGTTACACACACACACACACTACTCCACAATAATCATTCTGCACTCTCACACACAGCATACCCTCAGTCGGTGGTCCTCCACCTCTGCGATGGTTGCTACGCGGATGAGCATGGGATTCCTCTTATCGACAGCTTCCAGCTTCATTCCAGCCTGGAACCCATGGCACGGACGCTACAGGACACATTCAAGAGTTAACAGGTGATACAGATGGATTAATATGCATGTTTTGTAACGGGTGTAGCTGACATAAATAAAGACTGTCAGTGGACCCAGAACAGAGCCCTGGGGAACTTCATGTGAAATTTCCCAGGCCTCCCAATCAACACCAACAATGTAATTTGCATGCGTCATATGTTTTGAGTGTCAACTCTATGTGAGAATGTGAGTGTCTTACCAGTTTGAAGGCACGTGCAGGGGCTGCCTGTGTGCCAGTCTCCTCCATGTATTTATCCCAGGAAAAACTCCTCGGGTGCTTATACTCTAAGAGGAGAAACCACAACACACACCCTTATACAATGTTTCATGGTGTATCCAAATAAAGCGTTGAAATATGTTTGTGTGTGTCTCACCAGCAGGGGTGGTGAGGGTCAGCTCAGCCTCCTCACAGTAGCCTACAGGGTGGATGTAGGGACTGCTGGCATCACACCAGTAGTCATAGGTGTCGTCCCAGTTGTCAAAGTGTATGAGGAGTCTGTTGTCAACAGCAGCCGCGATGGACGCTACGCAGATCAGATATGGGTTCTTCTTATCCACCGCCTCTAGCTTCATACCCGCACGGAACCCTGACGGAGTCATCGACTACACACACACATGCACCCACATAGTTCATATACAAACTTGGTTGAATGGGCCTAAGGTCACCAACTAATTCACAACACAAACACACTTATAATGGATCCACACAGGCTGTCAGGTAGGCTCACCGTGTTGAGGCTCTTGAAGAGGTGTTTGGGGGCCAGCTGACCTCTGCAGTTCTTCACATACATGTTCCAGTTGAACTCCCCATCCTTACAACCTACACACAAAAGGTTGAAGGATATAGTTTTGTCTATCTACACACACACACAACATTGTACAGTCGGTAGAATATGCATGTGTGTCAGGTGTGTGTGTATGTGTGTCTGGTGTGTTTGTATCTGTGTCTGAGGTGTGTGTGTATGTGTGTCAGGTGTGTGTCGGGTGTGTGTGTGTGCGTGGATGTCGGGTGTGTGTGTATGCGTGTCGGATGTGTTTGTATCTGTGTCTGGGGTGTGTGTGTGTGTGGACCTTTCGGCAGTAGCAGCTTGTGTCCCATCTTCTCACACCAGCCTGCCGGCTTTACATCCCAGGTGTCAGCATTTACCCAGAAGTCATAGCACTCTGGATACCCGTCGAAATGAAGCCTTGCCCTATAACCCTGGATCTGAGACCAACAGAGAGAGAAAGAGACAGAGAGGAAGGAATGCAAAGAAATGAGGGAAAGCGAAGGGTTAGTTGTTAGAAAGCAGACATTCCTCCTATATCTTATTGGTCTGACCTGTTAGACACGTACCTCAGCAACACTGAGCACACAGAACAGAGAGGGGTGACAGGGGTCCAGTCCTTCTAACTTCATCCCCACTTTGAAGGCATTCCTGCTCTGAGGGAACGACTGGTGCTGCGAGGCACACACACATAACACTCTTTCACATGTCTGTACAGCTGTGTGTGTGTGTCAGAGAGAGTATGATAAAGTGTGCGTGCCTCACCTCCTTGAACAGTTTAAGGGGGGCAGCTATAGCCTTCTCCTCCTCCATGTAGGAGGGCCAGCTCCAGGATCGCTTCTTATTGGGTGGGGCTGTCACTGGGGGTGGGACAACAAAACAGTCACATCAGCCAATCAGTGACATGAAAACCAGCAGGATTGCAGGACTCATGACCCCTGGACTACCTGATTGGACAAACTTTCCAGCCCCTGTCATTCCCAACAAATCCATCACTCCATCTATCCATCCTCTCCCTCCCCTCAGTGTAATAATAGGACATACCTAGCTTGGCCAGCTTAGCAGCTCTCCTCCCTTTGACAGCCTTGGACTTGTCCTGTAGAGAGAGATAGTCACTCATCGGCAGGTGAGCTGCCACACACACAATATTACAATGCTTTTCAGGACCAGCGTTGGCCACATCTTCTATCATCACCTCTTCCTCCTCCTGGTTGTCTTCGTCTTCATCACCAGAGTCCATGTAGATCTTCCTCTTCTTCCTCACTCGTTTCCCCAGTCCCACCTCCCCCCCCTCTCTCTCCCTCCGCTCTCCGGGTGATGACCTAAACACATACGGAACAGAGGTCATTCTAGGAACTATGCTCATGTGATGACTGTTTTGGGTCTTAACTGTTACTGCTATCATGCTTTCTAAAATACAGTACAGTAAGAACAGCTAACATGTTGACCTGCCACTGGAGGGCTGGACACAAATGGAGCTGCAGTATTTGCCCTGGAGGAAACTCTCCAGTGGACCGGAGCCCCCACACGACCTACAGCTAGCCATCGCAGCCCTGGGGCCCGCCTCCGCCCTGGGGCCCGCCTCCGCCCTGGGGCAAACCTCCGCCTCCGCCCTCTGGGGCAAACCTCCGCCTCCGCCCTGGGGCAAACCTCCGCCTCCGCCCTGGGGCAAACCTCCGCCTCCGCCCTGGGGCCAACCTCCGCCTCCGCCCTGGGGCCAACCTCCGCCTGGGGCCAACCTCCGCCCGCCCTGGGGCCAACCTCCGCCTCCGCCCTGGGGCCAACCTCCGCCTCCGCCCTGGGGCCAACCTCCGCCTCCGCCCTGGGGCCAACCTCCGCCTCCGCCCTGGGGCCAACCTCCGCCTCCGCCCTGGGGCCAACCTCCGCCTCCGCCCTGGGGCCAGCCTCCGCCCTGGGGCCAACCTCAGCCCTGGGGCCAACCTCCGCCTCCGCCCTGGGGCCAACCTCCACTCTCGGCTCCTCCACAGTGGGACCCTCCTCTAAAGACAGAAGCACAGGGCCTTGAGCTGGGGGAAAGAGCAGAATAATATTGAAGCTTTGTAATTCTATGCCCCGATCTGCAGAGCACCCAGTATGTAGTATGCTAATATACACAGTGCTGACATATATCAGAGCTATGAGTCTAAATTCGACACACTTATTATAAACAGTCAAAACTATGTTATAACTCCTTCATAACCATATGTTTACTTTACCCTTGGCTGCAGAAGAGGCTGCACTGCTCTCTGATTGGGCCTCTGGTGGAGGGGTGGGACTTTTCAACTGGGCAGGGTTCTGGGGGGTTGGCCCTACCTCTTTGACCTCTGGCTCTGTCACGATCTCCAAAGTTCCAAACTCTGTCATACGGAACTGAGAGATACCAGTCAGTCACACACCTGTCTGTAGTACCTGTCTGTAGTATCCACACACACAGACACACAAACCTTGATGTCGCTGCCGGGCAGTGTGGCGATGCCGTCCTGCCAGTCCAGAGCACCCATCATGTCAAACTCTGCCCCCTGGGAGGGGCCATCGCTGGGCGGGGTGTCAGTCATCTCTCCCTGCTCTCCTCCTCCTGCACTGACAATCAATCAATCCATCAGTCAAAATAAAATCAAAATAAAATGGTATTTGTCACTTGCGCCGAATACAACAGGTAGACCTTACAGTGAAATGCTTACTTACAAGCCCTTAACAATGCAGTTTAAAAAAACAAATAATATACCTAAAAATAATACATGTAAAAAAATATAAGAGCATAATTAAAGAGCAGCAGTAAAATAACAACAGCGAGGCTATATACAGGGGTATATAACCAACTTTGCTGCGATTCTAAAGCTATAGGGAATACAAATGAAAGTGATATTTGAGACCTCTCTCTAACCAATTAATTGTGTTATGTTTTCAGTTTGTGAGTGTGTGATATAGAAAAGTTTATTTCGACATCTATGAAGAAAAACGTTTATACACAATAGCAGGTATGTTGACACTGCCACGTTGATCTTTTATTTATTTTACCTTTATTTAAATAGGCAAGCCAGTTAAGAACAAATTCTTATTTTCAATGATGGCCTAGGAACAGTGGGTTAACTGCCTGTTCAGGGGCAGAACGACAGATTTGTACCTTGTCAGCTAGGGGATTTGAACTTGCAACATTTCAGTTACTAGTCCAACACTCTGACCACTAGGCTACCCTGCTTTCTGTTGGAAAACCATTACTTGGGCCAGGAAGATACCAGTATTGCAATTCTCATTAGGATCATGGCAAGGAAACAAATTCCTTTAGGAAAGAAGCCCTATAGGTGGAAATAAACGGTATTATGTTGTCATCCAGAATCACATTGGTTTGTTTCCAAGCTATAGACACAATATTTGACATACAGCAGGATATTAAAGGACCAAAGTGTTTTGTCTGCCTCGGGTTTGAATTTTTGCGATGTAAAATACATTGAGATACACAGTTAACCATTACAGTGTCCGACATTTGGTTGTCGCAAATGCACCTCACCTGACTTCACTCGTTAACATAAAGTTTTTTTAGCCTTACTACTTGAACACACCCAATCAATCAATAACCATACAGGTGTCACATCCAAATTACCTCGTACCCCTGCACATCGACTCAGTACTGGTACCCGTGTATATAGCTAAGTTGTCCGGACCTCTGTCTGTCTCTATGAGGGTGCCACACGGTTTAATTCTCGGGCCGACTCTCTTCTCTGTATACATCAATGATGTCGCTCTTGCTGCTGGTGATTCTCTAATCCACCTCTATGCAGACGACAGTATTCTGTATACTTCTGGCCCTTCTTTGGACACTGTGTTGACAACCCTCCAGACGAGCTTCAATGCCATAAAACTCTCCTTCCGTGGCCTCCAACTGTTCTTAAACACAAATAAAACTAAATGCATGCTATTCAACTGATCATTGCCCAAACCTGCCCACCCATCCAGCATCACTACTCTGGACGGCTCTGACTTAGAATACGTGGATAACTACAAATACCTAGATGTCTGGCTAGACTGTAAACTCTCCTTCCAGACTCACATTAAGCATTTCCAATCAAAAATTAAATCTAGAATCGGCTTCCTATTTCGCAACAAAGCTTCCTTCACTCATGCTGCCAAACATACCCTCGTAAAACTGACCATCCTACCGATCCTTGACTTCGGCGATGTCATCTATAAAATAGCCTCCAACACTCTACTCAGCAAACTGGATGTAGTCTATCACAGTGCCATTCGTTTTGTCACCAAAGCCCCATATACTAACCACCACTGCGACATGTATGCTCTCGTTGGCTGGCTCTGGCTTCATACTCGTCGCCAAACCCACTGGCTACAGGTTATGTACATGTCTCTGCTAGGTAAAGCCCCACCCTATCTCAGCTCGCTGGTCACCATAGCAGCACCCACTCGTAGCACACGCTCCAGCAGGTATATCTCACTGGTCACCCCCAAAGCTAATTCCTCCTTTGGTTGCCTTTCCTTCCAGTTCTCTGCTGCCACTGACTGGAACGAACTGCAAACATCACTGAAGCTGGAGATTCCCATCTCCCTCACTAGCTTTAAGAACCAGCTGTCAGAGCAGCTCACAGATCACTGCACCTGTTCATAGCCCATCTGTATACAGCCCAGCTATCTACCTCATTCCCATACTGTATTTATTTATTTTGCTCCTTTTGCACCACAGTATCTCTACTTGCACATCCATCTTCTACACATCTACCATTCCAGTGTTTAATTGCCATATTGTAATTACTTCACCACCATGGCCTATTTATTGCCTTAACTCCCTTATTTGCACTCACTGTATATAGACTTTAAAAATGTTATACTGTATTATTGACTGTATGTTTTGTTCATTCCATGTGTAACTCTGTGTTGTTGTATGTGTCGAACTGCTATGCTTTATCTTGGCCAGGTCGCAGTTGCAAATGGGAACTTGTTCTCAACTAGCTTACCTGGTTAAATAAAGGTGAAATTAAAAAGTAATCCTTACTCATTGTGGATTTATTCCTTGTGTTCTAATTTTTTCTATTACTTTTCTATTTTTCTCTCTGTATTGTTGGAAAGGGCCCATCAGTAAGCATTTCACTGTTAAGTCTACACCTGTTGTTTAGGATGCATGAGACAAATAACATTTGATTTGAATTAAGACAGCACGTCCACTTCAGCAGTGGATGGGGAAACACTGCCAAATGACATCTGTCTGTCTCTCATGTTAAGACAAGATGTGTGGATGTTTGTTCATGCAAGGATATGGGCTAGAATAGGTCTGTCTGTATGTTCTCAAAGTAAAACTGAAATTGTATCCATTTAACAGAACTTTCTCAAATGTCTATATATATATATATATATAAGATAAATATAAATAATAAATAAGATATCTGTCTGTTTTTCCACCATGTACTTTAGGGACCACAATGGGAATAAGTCACTGACTTTATTTAGCAATCCCAGTTTTTTATTTTTATGAATGTAGTGTGTGTATGTCTTTTTATTTATTTATTTATTTATTAGCTAATAAAAAAAAAATCAATCAATCAAATGACATTATCCAAAAAGGGGAACTCTAAAAATATCCCTGGCACAAAAAGTACAGGTAGGTGGGTACCTGCAAGAAGTCAACCAGCGCGTGCAAGTCGGGTACTAAAGAACTGCATCCCATCGCCGCTAGAGGGCGACTGTTGTGGAATACATGCATGCACTTATATGAAGCAAAACAAGTAAATATTTTACTTTTTAAAGCTAAATAGCACAAAATAAACGCACAAGCACCCCTGCATGGATTGGCCTAGAACACAAGTATTGACAAACACCGCGAGAGACGTGTCAAATACAAGTTAAAAGAACAAGTTCAGCTTTTCCTTGTTTTAACAGTATCTTATTAAATCGGCTGTTTGCATTGACGCGGACAACAGAGGTGGTAGAATAATCAATGAGTTTAAAGAAAACAATGTATTCTGCATAGAAAGGTCACATTTACGTGTTTTTTAATCAAACCAAGATCACGATATAACGTTTTCGTCTCGACGCTACATCAACACTATATTTTGGTCAGAAATCATATTTTTTGACTGAAATATACGGATGGGAAGTAAACAATCAAGTGTGCTGTTCAACAGCTGTCAGTTTACGTTCCCAAGTTTAAACCGTAAATAAAGTGTACGTGCGCCCATGATTAGCATTCGTCTTGTACAAAATGGCGGAGCAAAGGAAGAGGCCACCAACACGTTAAAACTATGTAAATGACTCAAGTTATTTATTGAAACAAAGAATGCAGGGCCGTGTCTGTCAAATAAAACCACATATATACCCTGCAATTTCATAGGTTCGTGTTTTCCCTCATCATGGCCATTTTCTTTACTTTCCCCTTGTCTCGGAATGTCAGCCAGCTAGCTGCCAGCTAGCTTGCTAACCGCTTCTGGCTAGCAAAGCGTCACTACGGTTCAATTCAAACTGGTAGCTAGACGGCTAGGAACCGGGACTAGCATTTTGGCTTGGTGTAGCGAAGTAAGGACAACCAATAATAAATAAGTTTCCATGTCTTGAACGTTAGAAAATGCTTAGGAACGGACTTCCACATTAGTTGGTATAAATAAGTAAATAACCGCCCCTACACTGCCTTATTTGTTCAAGGCTAAAATATAGAAATGCTTGCTTTTAATTTCTTCAATAGAAACTTGACTCTCCGATTTATATTTACGGTTTTAAATCACAGTACAAATCATAAGAACCGGTGCAAATTATAAAACGAACAATGCTTTATCGATTACTATTGTTATTTGCAAAATTTAATGTATAACGGCGATTATATTGTTTGAAATTTATGGAACTCACCTCGTTTCTGTTTTAACTCTTATTTTGAGCTGGATAGTGGATGCAATGCGCATGCGTTCAATGAACGCTGCCTGACAACTTTGGATCTCGGTAAACTTGAGCACACAACTATCGATGATCAATAGGTACAGCAAGACGGACGTTTAGAGTGGACATATAGTTGATTAAATATTGTATTGATGCCTTGGGACTTGTCTTTCTCCTTCGTGTATTTTCAGAATCTCAGAGAGCATCAAATCGGAGCGCAGGGGCGTGCAGAGTCTGTTTGGCGTGGCGCGCGATTTCCATTGTGGTCATGTCGCTGTATGCTGTCAATAACTCTTTACGTCACCACCAGTCAATATTGTCTCCATATGTTAAAAGAAAGATGACAGTAGATTAATCATAAACCCAACTTCTAGCTGTTTTATTTGCTTGGCCACACTTCCGACCAGTAATTCAGCAAAAAAAAAGTAAGAACAGTCAAGTCCAGACGCCAAATAGGTCTACAGTAGTTAGACCGTAGTATTGATTACAACAAGGCATTTAGGCTATCAGCTCTTAATGTTTTTTTTTGTAAAACGATGTCTTTTCATGTTTGTTATCTATGCCCAACCAGACCAGACGTCTGGAATAGAAGCTCTCTGACTTAGCTATTTTAAGGGTTCATGTATAAGACATCCCTACTGTTCTTATTACAAGTGAAACGTTGGACTGGAAGAAACGTTGGACTGTAGTCTATTTGGCATGAGATGCAGTCTTCAATGGCAGTGTCGCCTATAAATAAGCCTGCTTTTTCCAGTCGCTACCGCTAGATGGCAGTGTAATGCTGTTTTCTGACGGATTACACTGTAACATCTCAGTAGCCCAGTCACATACATTATTCTCAACATCAGAAGAACGACAGATGCAAACCATGAGATGGCCTTCAGGGGTAAAGTGGCCGACACGAGGGTAAGAGGACTCGGTTTACTCGGATTTTACACTCACGTGCAGTCGTGGGTCAGACATGGGCGCTGTTATAATAAAATACGAAATCATCAGGTGTCGTTGTTGGCGACTATGAAACATAAGCTATCAGCCTATCATTTCTATTCAGCGACTGATATTTCATTTATCGTGAATGGCAAAAGCAACAGATAATGATCACTCAGTCTGTGCAAATGAAGGTCTTCTGTCCTCTGCTGCTCCCCCGCAGTGCAGAGTCTGTTGGAGTTCTGCCATGGGAGCTTTTACACCTGCTGAATGATCCACGGTTCAGTTGACAGTGATGTCACGGCTTTGCCACAGTGTCTTGGCGGCTGATTTGAGTGTAGCCTAGGTCAATGATGTGCGATATATTATTATTGGGATGAATGACTCTGACTCTCTCGATCTCTTTCTCTCTTTCACTCTCTCTTTCTCTCGATCTCTCTCCCCAGACAGTGCTTGTGCACCTGCTGCTATGCCTCGTCATATTCTACTCTCTCTACTACATGATTGGGAGTGTGTGTTTCGGCGCGTTCAGGTGCGACACTTTTCTTTTCCTCTGCGTCCACGTGTGGTTATTGGGTAAGTGACCTTACTGGAACGGTGAGCTGTCCTCAGGCGTCTTCTATAAACCTGGTGCCAGGTGACAGAAGAGAGGGGGAGGGATTCGTGGAATACACAGCAACTATTGGTCTGTTTTTATTGATTGGAATGACAGTCAGTTTCAACCACCCTGGTTCCCTCCTTGCTCCTTCTTTTGAATATCATGTTTGTTTGTTTGTTTGTTTGTTTGTTTGTTTGTTTGTTTGTTTTATCTGCTGCTCTTCTGTTTGCATTCAGGTTGGATCACTTTGATGGACTTATTCCCTTTGACTTTAAGACTGAACCAACCAATTTGGAGTCCAACTCCAAATACCTGGGTGAGTGAAGATGTGTATGGTAGTGTGTGTGCGCGCATGCATGTCCTCTACATATGTTTAAGGTCTTATATTGTTGTTCCAGTGAACCTGCTGACCATGGAGTTGACCTATTTCTGCAGTGGTCTGCTGTTTGCAGCTGTGGTGAGGAGATGGGTCTGGGACTACGCTCTCACAGTCACACTACTGCACGTACTGCTCACCAGCCTGGGTGAGACACACACACATACACACAGAAATGCATACACATGCCTGAACTCACACACACACACACAGAGAAATGCATACACATGCCTGAACTCACACACACACACACTGGCTTAACTCAGAATGATCCCTTGCTGGCAGAGCAGAGTGCTCAGGGCCAGCTTTGATGACATCATGACAGGACGGGAAGTGGGGTTAGAGTTGAGAAGCAGCTGGGCCCAAAACAAGGCACATATATTGACCCTATCCCATGGTCTTCTTTAATTCCCCTTCCTCATGTGTAAGGATTAGATGGGTCTAGCTCTAAAGCAATACGATGTACACTCCCCATCCTTAGTTCTGTGTGGCATATTGCCTGTTTTTAATGTGTGTTTGTAATATGTGTTTGTAATGTTTGTGTTTCAGTGATGTTGGAGTTTCCCTTGGTATGGCAGTGGTGGCTGGCCCTTGGTAAGACCTGTACCTCACCCTCACTTCACCTCACATGTTCTGTTTTATTGTGTGAAACCTTCTGAGGAGTTATAGATGAGTAGTTAGTTATGTCTCTTCTTTATTAATGGTCTTGTGTGTGTGTGTGTGTGTGTGTGTGTGTGTGTGTGTGTGTGTGTGTGTGTGTGTGTGTGTGTGTGTGTGTGTGTGTGTGTGTGTGTGTGTGTGTGTGTGTGTGTGTGTGTGTGTGTGTGTGTGTGTGTGTGTGTGAAGGCAGCGGGATGTTTCTGATGATCTGTAACGGTCAGCTGATAGCTTACTTCACCTGCCAGAGTGACCAGAGTTACCCCACCTTCAACAGCTACTGAGTACGCACGCACGCACACACACACACACACACACACACTGACTAGAGTTCTTTGCAGTGAGTCCAGTGGAAATGGAGGGAAACCAAATGTTCCTGTTGACTTGGTTACCGGTTTGATTGTTGCACATTGTTTCTGTTGGACCAGCTTCCCAGACACCAATTGAGCCAAGTGATTCTCCAATGATCAAGCTTTTGAGTCCAGGAAACAGCTCGTATATGTCATATCTGTAGTATGTCATATCTGTAGTATGTAATACCTGTAGTATGTAATATCGGTGGTATGTAATATCTGTGTTCTCTATGAATGTCTGACATAAGATTAACAATGTTAATCATGTAATTTATCATCTTAGAACTATTAAACCAGCTGTAACCTCGCATACCTGGGCTGGCTCTACACACACACACACACACACACACACACACGTTCTTATCACATCTTGGTTTAAGCCTAACCTTAACCAAGTATTGTTACTTACCCTGACCTCAACCCTTACCTCAACCACAACCCTTATCCTAACCCTAACCTTAACCACAACCCTAACCTCAACCCTTACCTCAACCACAACCCTTACCCATACCTCAACCCTTACCCTAACCTCAACCACAATCCTTACCCTAACCTTCTCCCTTTGATTTAAGATGCAGGAGGCTGACTCCAGGTAGCTCCGGTTCAATTTAACCACTGGTTCTAACCCAGCCTGAGCCTCCGTTCTCTGTGAGATATAAACAATCTGATACATGATAGGAAAATGCATTTTAATTTATTCAAAACACAAATAATATCAGAATGATATCAGGGCTCTGTGACTCCAACCTCAGCCCGGAAACATATAGGAGAACCCTGGGAAGGCTCCATTGGCCACGTCTCCCAACATGTCACTCAAACCGAGGGAGGCGGGGGCTGGAAGAAGCGTGAACTCCGGGTCAAAATACAGCATATCACATGGACCAGACTGAAAGAGAGAGGGAGGGAACGAGTGACCAGACACACATTCAGGTAGTCACAGATCCAAACTGACCCATAGCCCCTATAAAACACACACACACACTCACCAGGTTGGGAATGAATGGGGGAGGGACTTTCCTGGCTAGCAGGTCATCCCGGTTGATGAACAGGAAGAAGGTGTGGCCCTGCAGCTCAGCCTACAAACAAAGTGAGACAGTACATCAATGTGTGTTTGGGTGTGTGTATGTGGACTTGCATGTATGTGACAGCACTCTGTGCCAGGTGGGGTAATGGGGGTGCTTACAAGGTCATGTTCCCCCCCAAGGCGTTTGGTACAGTCTCTCTCCAGCAGGTTCTGCAGCAGAGTCCGGGCAGACTGGGACACACTTCTATGGAGCTGCAGGGGGGCGTGAAGGATGTTCTCAAACATCTCGGCCTTACTGCGACTGTAGAATGGGGGCTGAGGAAGAGAGAGAGAGAGAAAAGAAAAGAAAGAGGAGAGAGGGAGCCAGATAAGTGTGCAGTGGATGGAATATGCTAGTTGAAAAGTAGCTGAAAGAGAAACACTCACCAGTCCATGAAGCCTCTCATAAAGTACACTCCCCCGCCCCCACCAGTCCACAGCTCCACAGCAGGTGTGGCCTAACAGCGCCACAGAACATTTGCATAGTTCCACCCACAGACATGCCCTCTTTACACAGCCCGAAATCCGTCAGAACCACATGACCTCCACTGTCCAATAGGGTGTTCTCTGGCTTCAGGTCTCTAATGGGGGGGTACCGAGGGTTAAATCACTGTGAGGAAAATGCGCTCTCTCTCATTGTGTGTGTGTGTGTGCGCACCTGTAGACTATGTTGAGGGAGTGGAGGTAGCCCAGGGCTGAGGCCATCTCTGCAGAGTAGAATGTTGCTCTGGGCTCCGGGAAGGCTTCCTCCCTCTGGAGATGAGATGGTAGAACAACTCTCCTCCATTGGTGTAGTCCAGTTCGAAGAAGAGAGTGTGAGAGGTCTGGAAGGAGAAGTGGAGCCCCACCAGGAATGAATGCTGCAGTCCCTTCAGCAACACACTCCTCTCTACCATCACATGTCTCTTTGTTTGATGGCACATAGCCTTAAGCTTCACGGTTTGTTTTGTATTGTTTATTGTTTTTTCGGCATCATTTTTAATAAAAGGAGAAAATGTACGCTCACCACGCTGCACCTTGGTCCAGTTCTTCCTTCAACAGCCGTGACAAATGGAATGGAAATAGAATGGAATGGAAATAGGATGGAATGGAAATAGAATAGAATGGAAATAGAATGGAATGGAAATAGAATGGAATGGAAATAGAATAGAACGGAAATAGATGGAATGGAAATAGAATGGAATGGAAATAGAATGGAATGGAAATAGAATGGAATGGAAATAGAATAGAACGGAAATAGAATGGAATGGAATGGAATGGAAATAGAATAGAATGGAATAATAGATACTTCTTTCTTCCTCAGTATGACCTGTTCCTGTAGAACCTTTACAGCGTACATACTTCCACTCTGTCTGTGTCTCGCTAACACCACCTGCAACAAGATAAATACATCACCAACACAATAAACACACACAGGCCTACTCATAAAAACACACACACACACACGTAAAGGGACACACACACTTGCTCCCACCGTCCCAAAGCTTCCTTTGCCGATGACCTTCAGGTAGTGGATATCAGAAGGCTTCACCCTGGTAAACATGACAACAGAGCAGCATGAATGTGGGGTCTGATGATATCCATTGGCTATGGGCAACTCAAGGAAAAACTCCTGGCCGTAACTTTGGGGTACTCACAGAGTCTCCTCCAGCAAACTTGGCAGACGCTGATAGAGAGAAAAAAGAACAGGGGGGGGGGTAGATTTGGGTCAGACAGAGATTATATAAACGGGTCATAGGTGTCCTGGCTGTTTGCCTATAAATACTCACCGATGTTCCCCACTCTCTCTCCTCTCTTTCTCTCTCCTCCCTCTCCCTCTCCTCCCTCTCTTCTCTCTCCTCTCTTTCCCTCTCCTCCCTCTCTTCTCTCTCAGGCTCTCCTGCAGCAGGATGGTCTGGGTGTCTAGGCTTCACAGAGACAACATGGACAGTGTGTTAGGTCTATGTGTGTCTCTGTTTTAATTATAACATAATTCGTTATTTTAGATCATCAATATGGAGTACAATCATTACTACAGTAAGTTGCGACTCACTGCTGAATGATTTGGTCGTTGGACACCAGTTTGTGCAGGAAGTTGCTGAAGTCCCCTTTCTTCCCTTCAAGCAGAGATGAAACACAGGAGAGGGTTTTTACATAAGACTATGTCAGTATCAATATCAGTAGGCTCTCAAAGTGTCGATATAACTAAACTCACTATAAAGGAGCTGAAAATCGAATGAAAAAAAACCCCTCTAGTAACATGATGTAAGACATCAAGGGCGTCATACATGCTATTCAATGACATTAACGATGTGTTATACACTATATATAGAAAAGTGTGTGGACACCCCTTCAAAAGAGTGGATTCGGCTATTTCAGCCACACCCGTAGCTGACAGGTATATAAAATTGAGCACACAGCCATGCAATCTCCATAGACAAACATTGGCAGTAGAATGGCCTTACTTAATAGCTCAGTGAATTTCAACGTGGCATCGTCATAGGATGCCACCTTTCCAACAAGTCAGTTTGTCAAATTGCTGTCCTGCTAGAGCTTCCCCGGTCAACTGTAAGGGCTGTTATTGTCACGAATCCCGTTTCCTGAGTCTGGTTTTTGCCTGTGTTCTGTCCTGGAGTGTTTTTTCCGGCGTCCTGGAACGCACCCTGTCTGGTTGCCGGGCAATGTAGCCAGTTGGGAGTTCTGATTACCAGCACCTGTATCCCATCAGCTATCTGCACACCTGGTCCTGATCATCATCTCTCCTCTTCATAAGCCCGGACCTGACATCCATTCCCTGCTGGATTGTTAGCCATGAACAGTATGTTGTGCCATAGTATCAGCCTCAAGTTGGATATAATTTTTTTTACATATTTTTTTTTTAATGTATTACTTGCCTTAAACTTACCTCCGTTTGTTCTGTCTTCAGTTACTCACCCGGATCATTTACCCCATTCCCACCTGGTCGTCGGAGGATTCCGCTACCCCATTGGATCCACCTATTTACTCCCATCAACTCACCACCGCTGCCCGCTACGCCACCTGGATATATCTACCCATTCACATTCACTTGTAAATAAATACTCACCTTCTTCCTACTCTCCTTGTCCTGGTCTGCTTCTGGGTTCAATTTTGAAAGAATGTGACAGTTATTGTGAAATGGAAACGTCTACGAGCAACAACGGCTCAGCCGTGAAGTGGTAGGCCACACAAGCTCACAGAATGGGACCACCGAGTGCTGAAGCGAGTAGAACGTAAAAATCATCTGTCCTCGGTTGCAACACTCACTACCGATTTCCAAACTGCCTCTGGAAGCAACATCAGCACAAGAACAGTTCGTCAAGAGCTTAATGAAATGGGTTTCCATGGCTGAGCAGCCTCACACAAGCATAAGATCACCATGCCCAATCGGCTGGAGTGGTGTAAAGCTCGCCGCCATTGGACTCTGGAGCATTGGAAACAAATTCTCTGGAGTGATGAATCATGCTTCATCATCTGGCAGTGCAACGAACAAATCTGGGTTTGAAAGAACTTGATGAAAGATATTGGTGTTTTTTCACTATAGATGGCTTCATGAGCAAGGAAAATTGTGTGGATATATTGAAGCAGCATCTCAAGACATCAGTCAGGAAGTTCTGACTGAGGATCTGATCTGGAATTTTCCGAGCTGTTTAAAGGCACAGTTAACTTAGTGTATGTAAACTTCTGACCCACTGGAATTGTGATACAGTTAATGATAAGTGAAATAGTTAACAAGAAATTTGTGGAGTGGTTGAAAAACAAGTTTTAATGACTCCAACCTAAGTGTATGTAAACTTCCGACTTCAAATGTTTATATATATACACACTTTGAAGTCTATATAAACAGTTGAAGTCAGAAGTTTACATACATACATACATATGCTTTAAATCAATACAGTAATTTGAGATCTGCATGTAAAACATTTACATTTGACATTTTAGTAATTTAGCATATGTTCTTGTCCAGAGCGACTACAGGTAGATCATTCATCTTAAGATAACTAGGTGAGACAACCACATGTCACAGTCAAATATACAGGATACAAACATTCCATTCCAGCTAAACAATGGATATACTGTATAGCGTTTTGCTAAAAAAAACATTTTAATACACACCTAAAATCTATGAATTTAAAAAAAACTGAACAGTAATATTTTTAAAAACGTGAAAAATGTATGAAGACAGAATTTTGGAAATAAACTTCATATGTAACAAGAGAGAGAACTTTCTGAATCAGACACCATCTAGACTCTAGTCAATAGGTTCACACTGTCTTAACGAGAAAGTACATACATGTTGCCCTAACGAGACAGACAAATGGGGCCACGCACTGCTCCAACGATGACAACACCAACAACACACTCTGCCTCCATCACACAGAGGAAGACCATCAGAAAGAGAGGGACAGAGAGAGAGGGGTGGGGGGAGACCAATACAAAAGAAAATGTGTTAACATTGCCAAAGCAAGTGAAGGAGATAATAAACAAAAGTGAAATAAGCAATACAAATTAACAGTAAACATTACATTCACAAAAGTTCCAAAAGAATAAAGACATTTCAGACATCTCTCTCTCGACCACTCTCTTTCTCTCTCCCCCTCTATCTCTCTACCACTCTCTCTTTCTCTCTCTCCCCTCTATCTCTCTACCACTCTCTCTTTCTCTCTCCCCCCTCTATCTCTCTACCACTCTCTCTCTCTCTTTCTTTCTGTTTTGCTCTCTCTTTCTCTCCTCTCTCTCTCTTTCTTTTCTCCCTCCCCTCTCTCTCTCCCCCTCTATCTCTCTCTCTTTCTGTTTTGCTCTCTCTTTCTCTGTCACTCTCCTTTCTCCCTCCCCCCTCTCTCTCTTTCTTTCTCTCTCTCTCTCTATGTCACTAGACTCTATATTTGGGGCAGTGGAGTTCAGGGGACAGTTAGTGCTGTTGTGTCTTGGTTACTGCAGCAGTAAGATGACACACACAGAGAGAGGCAGAGGAAGTTACCCCATCATATCACTCCCCTGACAGAGAGATGGTGTGGGGGGTCACCCCATTAAGAGTCAGAGGAACCGGTCTTTTCTGGTTATAACTCACCATCTTACTCTATATAACCTCTGACCTTCGTAACCTACTGGCACAGTAACTGGTGACACGACACATTGTAACACGTCCGTAACCCTCCAACATCTCACAGAGAAGAAGCACTCTCTTTGATGACACCACAACGGCCACTCTCTGGATTGGGACACACCTAACCATTGGTTAGTGGAATAGAATCAATCGGGTTTGTTAGCACTGGGCTGGAACACAAACCTGCTGCACACACTGTAGCTCTCAATTGCTGAAGTTCAGAAAATCCCTTTATGCTTACATCCATGCACTGCTGTCCATGGAGGGGAGTGAGCAGGTGTCCATGAGGGGAGTGAGCAAGTGTCCATGAGGGGTTGTGAGCAAGTGTCCATGGTGTGGCGTGAGCAAGTGTCCATTGGGGGAGTGAGCAAGTGTCCATGGGGGGAGTGAGCAAGTGTCCATGGGGGGAGTGAGCAAGTGTCCATGGGGGAGTGAGCAAGTGTCCATGTGGGGGAGTGAGCAAGTGTCCATTGGAGGAGTGAGCAAGTGTCCATGGGTCAGAGTGAGCAAGTGTCCATGAGGGGTTGTGAGCAAGTGTCCATGGTGTGGCGTGAGCAAGTGTCCATTGGGGGAGTGAGCAAGTGTCCATGGGGGGAGTGAGCAAGTGTCCATGGGGGGAGTGAGCAAGTGTCCATGTGGGGGAGTGAGCAAGTGTCCATGTGGGGGAGTGAGCAAGTGTCCATGAGTGGGTGTGAGCAAGTGTCCATGAGTGGGTGTGAGCAAGTGTCCATGAGTGGGTGTGAGCAAGTGTCCATGGGGGGAGTGAGCAAGTGTCCATGTGGGGGAGTGAGCAAGTGTCCATGTGGGGGAGTGAGCAAGTGTCCATGTGGGGGAGTGAGCAAGTGTCCATGTAGGGGAGTGAGCAAGTGTCCATGAGTGGGTGTGAGCAAATGTCCATGAGTGGGTGTGAGAAAGTGTCCATGTGGGGGAGTGAGCAAGTGTCCATGAGTGGGTGTGAGCAAGTGTCCATGTGGGGGAGTGAGCAAGTGTCCTGGGGGAGTGAGCAAGTGTCCATGTGGGGGAGTGAGCAAGTGTCCATGTGGGGGAGCAAGTGTCCATGTGGGGGAGTGAGCAAGTGTCCATGGTGGGTGTGAGCAAGTGTCCATGAGTGGGAGTGAGGGGTGTCCATGTGGGGGGAGTGAGCAAGTGTCCATGTGGGGGAGTGAGCAAGTGTCCATGTGGGGGAGTGAGCAAGTGTCCATGAGTGGGTGTGAGCAAGTGTCCATGTGGGGGGGGGAGTGTCCAGCAAGTGTCCATGTGGGGGAGTGAGCAAGTGTCCATGTGGGGGGGAGTGAGCAAGTGTCCATGTGGGGGAGTGAGTAAGTGTCCATGTGAGTGGGTGTGAGCAAGTGTCCATGTGGGGGAGTGAGTAAGTGTCCATGTGGGGGAGGGTAAGTGTCCATGTGGGGGAGTGAGTAAGTGTCCATGTGGGGGAGTGAGTAAGTGTCCATGTGGGGGAGTGAGTAAGTGTCCATGTGGGGGAGTGAGTAAGTGTCCATGTGTGAGGGGTCCAGTGGGGGAGTGAGCAAGTGTCCATGTGGGGGAGTGAGCAAGTGTCCATGTGGGGGAGTGAGTAAGTGTCCATGTGGGGGAGTGAGTAAGTGTCCATGTGGGGGAGTGAGTAAGTGTCCATGTGGGGGAGTGAGCAAGTGTCCATGTGGGGGAGTGAGTAAGTGTCCATGTGGGGGAGTGAGTAAGTGTCCATGTGGGGGAGTGAGTAAGTGTCCATGTGGGGGAGTGAGCAAGTGTCCATGTGGGGGAGTGAGCAAGTGTCCATGTGGGGAGTGAGTAAGTGTCCATGTGGGGGAGTGAAGTGTCCATGTGGGGGAGTGAGTAAGTGTCCATGTGGGGAGTGAGCAAGTGTCCATGTGGGGGAGTGAGTAAGTGTCCATGTGGGGGAGTGAGCAAGTGTCCATGTGGGGGAGTGAGTAAGTGTCCATGTGGGGGAGTGAGTAAGTGTCCATGTGGGGGAGTGAGTAAGTGTCCATGTGGGGGAGTGAGTAAGTGTCCATGTGGGGGAGTGATGTGTGGGTGTGAGCAAGTGTCCATGTGGGGGAGTGAGTAAGTGTCCAGTAAGTGTGTGGGGGGGAGTGGGGGAGTGAGCAAGTGTCCATGTGGGGGAGTGAGTAAGTGTCCATGTGGGGGAGTGAGTAAGTGTCCATGTGGGGGAGTGAGCAAGTGTCCATGTGGGGGAGTGAGCAAGTGTCCATGTGGGGGAGTGAGCAAGTGTCCATGTGGGGGAGTGAGTAAGTGTCCATGTGGGGGAGTGAGTAAGTGTCCATGTGGGGGAGGGTAAGTGTCCATGTGGGGGAGTGAGTAAGTGTCCATGTGGGGGAGTGAGCAAGTGTCCATGTGAGTAAGTGTCCATGGGGAGTGAGTAAGTGTCCATGTGGGGGAGTGAGTAAGTGTCCATGTGGGGGAGTGAGTAAGTGTCCATGTGGGGGAGTGAGTAAGTGTCCATGTGGGGGAGTGAGTAAGTGTCCATGTGGGGGAGTGAGCAAGTGTCCATGAGTGGGTGTGAGCAAGTGTCCATGTGGGGGAGTGAGCAAGTGTCCATGTGGGGGAGTGAGCAAGTGTCCATGTGGGGGAGTGAGTAAGTGCACATTCTCTGAAGAATGGTATGGGATAAGAAGCCAGCCCTTTCCTACTCTTGGGCAAAGTACAGGGGTGGGCAACAAATATTGTGATATATTATTTTTTTAAACACTCCAGGCCACTCTTGAATGTCTAAAACAAGATAGAAATGTTGTTGAAATTTTAATGGACCTACAGTATAAATGTATATACATTATAATGGACCTACAGTATATATTTATATAAATTATAATGGACCTACAGTATATATTTAAATAAATTATAATGGACCTACACTATGTATTTATATAAATTATAATGGACCTACAGTATATATTTAAAGAGATTATAATGGACCTACACTATGTATTTATATAAATTATAATGGACCTACACTATGTATTTATATAAATTATAATGGAACTACAGTATAGATTTTCAAATAACTCTCCCTTTTCTGGCCTGCAAATTGATTTTGACAAGCAGATCGGTCCCCCCAAAAAATCTGTGCGGTCCTCGAACCAAAAAGTTTGCCCAACCCTGTCCTTGGTGGGCCGAGTGTCTGCGGATTTTTGCTCCTCCCTTGTACTTGATTGATCAATTAACGCCATTGATTAGTTAGGATCTTTCATCACCTGGTTGTCAACACAAATTAATTCGACACGAATTGAAAGGGTAGCCTAGTGGTTAGAGCGTTCGACTAGTAACCGGAAGGTTGCACGCTCAAACCCCCGAGTTGACAAAGTCCAAATCTGTCTTTCTGCCCCTGAAAATAACAAACACCCGCTTCAGCAGTACCTCGTCTTCCCTGTAGATGGCAGCAGGACTCTATGGGAGTAAATTACAGGCTGCATCTCAGGCTGTTTGACATAGGATTACAACATATTCTCTTAGGACTCAGACCGGTACATTGATAGTAATATGATTGTCTCGATCGGATAAGAAAGACATATTTTAATTGAGGATGTAATTAGACAGGTTTCATTCTCTTCATCTGCCCTGGAATGGAAAAAACTGGAAATATCTGACTTTATGGATGAGTACAGATGAACGAGGAGATGAGACAATGAGATGGAATCATTAGACTATTGAGATAAAGGAGAGGAGGCAATGAGATGACGCTGCTATTAGGAGAGGAAGCGAGCCCCTGATTGGACCATGGATGAGCCTCCTCACGATAGGACATGTGGAAGCTATGCTGAGGCACCATTCGTTTTCTCCTATGAATAAGTAACATAGGCTACTTCAAGGAAGGAAGGAAGGAAATAATTATTCGTTCCCAAAGTAGTCCCAATGAACAAAACCGGAGGGACTCCACTCTTTTGCGGACCAGCCAAGAACCTAGACCGGGTTTCACTTTCACATCTCTGGAAGTTGAGCTTTTTTTCAAAGTATATTCCACCCCTTGTTCTGGTGAATCAGTGTCACTCTGCAGTTCTGCAGGGCTGCGTGAACAGATGACATGATATCTTCTTCCTCTGATGAAAGAATATGATCTGCTGTAGGCTACAGCGGGGGTGGTTGAGCACCAGAACACGCATCCATCAAGGCGGGAGCGCGCATTGTGAAGAGGCGGGGCAGCGGGAATATCTCTTTCCGGATATTTACCTCCACCTGCCCGCGCGACGCGCCCAGTTCCAAGGTTTTTAACAGCGGTAGTATCAACGGACATGACAAAGTTCCCAAATCCAGGACTACTGAGGTATTTTAACTGATCTTCTCGAGCTAGATTGTCTGTGTTCTCATAACAATCCTCCAGGACCAACTTGATATCTGAAGTGAAGTAACGTTAAAGTTGCTGAATGGCATGTTGAGCGTAGCAGCAGAAGAACCTATAACATTAGGCTACGTTTATGTTGGTCGTTCATAGAGCCTACTTAGTTTAAAGTCCACGTCGAGGCTGTATGTTTCAAATAACGTCTAATATACTATATGGGAGGTTGTCTTATTCTCCGTGTTAATCATTGCGATACACTAGTTTAATCGATAACCGAGATGACGTTGCTCATCTGAAAACAAGTTTGCCAATGCAACCAGGTGCAAATCTCAGGCCTAGTTGACACACTTTAAATAGGCAATGTTGTATACCAATACTGCCCACTCAAGTCTAGACTTGGCAAAAAACTGTCCTAAAATAGTTTAGGCAGCTCAGTTTAACTGGTGTGAATGTCATTATCATCATGGAAAATCAGGCGTGAGAGAGTGCTCTACTCACTGTAATGTATTCAAAGTATTCAGAGTGAGTCCAAACATTAACGTGTGTGTGTGTGTGTGTGTGTGTGTGTGTGTGTGTGTGTGTGTGTGTGTGTGTGTGTGTGTGTGTGTGTGTGTGTGTGTGTGTGTGTGTGTGTGTGTGTGTGTGAGAGAGGGGGGCCTACAAAAAGACCTGTCCCACTCCCCTTAGCCTACATTAACAAGCACACACACAGGGCTGTTATTAAAAGCGTGGGTTGATGCCCAGTAGAACTGGTGTGTAAACAACACTGCATCTCGTGTGTGTGCATGTAGATCTGAGATCAGTTCCTAGGCCTGTGGATGGACCAGCTTGTCTCTGACAATATTTAACATTCTTATCATTCAGCAGTCTGCACAGGGTGGAGGAGAGAACAGGGAAAAAGGACATGTTAAGACTCTGGACTGATAATAATGTATTACCAACATACACACTGCATTACTCATTGTAGCATGATACTGCTTCAGACACACAAATTACTCACTGTGTGTGTGTGTGTGTGTGTGTGTGTGTGAAGTAGAAAAGGGGCTGTTCACTGCAGACGATGTAATCCTTAGGGAGGGGCTAAACTACATGAGCAGATATCATCACAGTTTCCAGAGTCTGGAGGTGATTCATTAAGATGTGTGTGTGTTCTCTCCCCAGGTTGTGGAGAGATGGACTGAGGGTTGTGTGAGTGAGTGACGCGTAATTCAGAGTGAAAAGACACAGAGAGACGTGACAGTCCCATTGTGACATAGTTACGCTGCTCTGAGACCAGTCTGCAGGGGGGAACACACAGCCATAACGGGTACCTCCCCAACATTTCCAACCAACGCAGCTCTGAGACCACTGTCTGCAGGGAGGAACACACAGCCATAATAACGGGTACCTCCCCAACATTCCCAACCAACGAGGCTCTGAGACCACTGTCTGCAGGGAGGAACACACAGCCATAACGGGTACCTCCCCAACATTCCCAACCAACGCTGCTCTGAGACCAGTCTGCAGGGGGGAACACACAGCCATAACGGGTACCTCCCCAACATTCCCAACCAACGCAGCTCTGAGACCAGTCTGCAGGGAGGAACACACAGCCATAATAACGGGTACCTCCCCAACATTCCCAACCAACGCAGCTCTGAGACCAGTCTGCAGGGAGGAACACACAGCCATAACGGGTACCTCCCCAACATTCCCAACCAATGTGGCTCCACATACTCGTCCCTCTATTGATTTGAATGTGTTGACAGTTGGAGAAATAGCTTGAGCCGCATTGAGAATTAGAAAAGTATGAAAGCCAATGGTCCAGTATTCTAGAATACTGCTGTGCGGGGACATTTTGGACTCTGATAGACGTGTGTTTGTAAGAGGTTGAGTAACCCGCGGTAACAGACATGCCCAAACCTGGTCTACTCTGTTTGGTTCAACTACTGGACAACACTATCCAGACCTTTACAGTCAACGTGAGTACACACAGTCCTGAGTAGAGTGGGAATGATAGACTGGGACATTCAGATCTCAACTTCCTAATGATAGACCGGGAGACTCAGATCTCAGCTTCCTAATGATAGACCGGGGGACTCAGATCTCAGCTTCCTAATGATAGACCGGGAGACTCAGATCTCAGCTTCCTAATGATAGACTGGGGGACTCAGATCTCAGCTTTCTAATGATAGACCGGGGGACTCAGATCTCAGCTTCCTAATGATCTCAACACACAACCTTGACCTGGAGAACACACTCACTAGAAAAGCTTTACCAAAACACACTGTACTGCAATATCACACACACACACTGACTGACTCCCGGTATAAGGTGTGTTTTGCGTCTCTCAGAAGCAGGATGCAGGTGAGGTTTTACTGGAGCAGGTGTGTAACCAGCTGGGTCTGCTGGAGAAACACTTCTTCAGTCTGCAGCTACGAGACTCCAACACCACCATCGTCACTCAAACACACTCTCCTGTGAGTAGCTACACTAACACAGCTCAAACACACTCT
This sequence comes from Oncorhynchus gorbuscha, assembly GCF_021184085.1. Taxonomy (NCBI): domain Eukaryota; kingdom Metazoa; phylum Chordata; class Actinopteri; order Salmoniformes; family Salmonidae; genus Oncorhynchus; species Oncorhynchus gorbuscha. Next base: position 84,429,742 of record NC_060187.1, read on the forward strand.
CCTGTGAGTAGCTACACTAACACAGCTCAAACACACTCTCCTGTGAGTAGCTACACTAACACAGCTCAAACACACTCTCCTGTGAGTAGCTACACTAACACAGCTCAAACACACTCTCCTGTGAGTAGCTACACTAACACAGCTCAAACACACTCTCCTGTGAGTAGCTACACTAACACAGCTCAAACACACTCTCCTGTGAGTAGCTACACTAACACAGCTCAAACACAGCTCTCCTGTGAGTAGCTACACTACACACACTAAGTGAACAGCTCAAACACATCCTGTGAAGCTCAAACATCATGTCTTTGATTAACACAGCTCAAACACACTCTCCTGTGAGTAGCTACACTAACACAGCTCAAACACACTGAAGAAGCAGCTGAAAGGTAAGAAACACTAAATGAGTAGCTGACACTAACACAGACTCTACTGTTTAGCTAGCCCAGTAACACAGCTCAAACACACTTTAGCCTGAGCCCAACACAGCTCAAACACACTCTCCTTGAGTACGCTACACTGTTCAAACACACTCTCCTGTGAGTAGCTACAGTGACACACTTAGTGAATCCTCTAAAAACCAACAGATGGTGAATGTAGCATCATGTCTTTGAGTTTGTCTTGCAGAGCTGGAGGCCAACAAACCACTGAAGAAGCAGCTGAAAGGTAAGAAACACTAAATGAGACCATAGCCTGAGCCCAGTGACGCCCTACTGTTTAGCCTGAGCCCAGTGACGCCCTACTGTTTAGCCCAGTGACGCCCTACTGTTTAGCCTGAGCCCAGTGACGCCCTACTGTTTAGCCTGAGCCCAGTGACGCCCTACTGTTTAGCCTGAGCCCAGTGACGCCCTACTGTTTAGCCTGAGCCCAGTGACGCCCTACTGTTTAGCCTGAGCCCAGTGACGCCCTACTGTTTAGCCTGAGCCCAGTGACGCCCTACTGTTTAGCCTGAGCTGTTTAGCCCAGTGACGCCCTACTGTTTAGCCTGAGCCCAGTGACGCCCTACTGTTTAGCCTGAGCCCAGTGACGCCCTACTGTTTAGCCTGAGCCCAGTGACGCCCTACTGTTTAGCCTGAGCCCAGTGACGCCCTACTGTTTAGCCTGAGCCCAGTGACGCCCTACTGTTTAGCCTGAGCCCAGTGACGCCCTACTGTTTTGAGCCCAGCCCAGTGCCTGAGCCCTACTGTTTAGCCCAGTGACGCCCTACTGTTTAGCCCAGTGACGCCCTACTGTTTAGCCCAGTGACGCCCAACTGTTTAGCCTGAGCCCAGTGACGCCCTACTGTTTAGCCTGAGCCCAGTGACGCCCTACTGTTTAGCCTGAGCCCAGTGACGCCCAACTGTTTAGCCTGAGCCCAGTGACGCCCTACTGTTTAGCCTGAGCCCAGTGACGCCCTACTGTTTAGCCTGAGCCCAGTGACGCCCTACTGTTTAGCCTGGGCCCAGTGACGCCCTACTGTTTAGCCTGGGCCCAGTGACGCCCTACTGTTTAGCCTGAGCCCAGTGACGCCCTACTGTTTAGCCTGAGCCCAGTGACGCCCTACTGTTTAGCCTGAGCCCAGTGACGCCCTACTGTTTAGCCTGAGCCCAGTGACGCCCTACTGTTTAGCCTGAGCCCAGTGACGCCCTACTGTTTAGCCTGAGCCCAGTGACGCCCTACTGTTTAGCCCAGTGACGCCCTACTGTTTAGCCTGAGCCCAGTGACACCCTACTGTTTAGCCTGAGCCCAGTGACGCCCTACTGTTTAGCCTGAGCCCAGTGACGCCCTACTGTTTAGCCTGAGCCCAGTGACGCCCTACTGTTTAGCCTGAGCCCAGTGACGCCCTACTGTTTAGCCTGAGCCCAGTGACGCCCTACTGTTTAGCCTGAGCCCAGTGACGCCCTACTGTTTAGCCTGAGCCCAGTGACGCCCTACTGTTTAGCCTGAGCCCAGTGACGCCCTACTGTTTAGCCTGAGCCCAGTGACGCCCTACTGTTTTGCCTGAGCCCAGTGACGCCCTACTGTTTAGCCTGAGCCCAGTGACGCCCTACTGTTTAGCCTGAGCCCAGTGACGCCCTACTGTTTAGCCTGAGCCCAGTGACGCCCTACTGTTTAGCCTGAGCCCAGTGACGCCCTACTGTTTAGCCTGAGCCCAGTGACGCCCTACTGTTTAGCCTGAGCCCAGTGACGCCCTACTGTTTAGCCTGAGCCCAGTGACGCCCTACTGTTTAGCCTGAGCCCAGTGACGCCCTACTGTTTAGCCTGAGCCCAGTGACGCCCTACTGTTTAGCCTGAGCCAGTGACGCCCTACTGTTTAGCCTGAGCCCAGTGACGCCCTACTGTTTAGCCTGAGCCCAGTGACGCCCTACTGCTTAGCCTGAGCCCAGTGACGCCCTACTGCTTAGCCTGAGCCCAGTAACGCCCTACTGTTTAGCCTGAGCCCAGTGACGCCCTACTGCTTAGCCTGAGCCCAGTGACGCCCTACTGTTTAGCCCAGTGACGCCCTACTGTTTAGCCTGAGCCCAGTGACGCCCTACTGTTTAGCCTGAGCCCAGTGACGCCCTACTGTTTAGCCTGAGCCCAGTGACGCCCTACTGTTTAGCCTGAGCCCAGTGACGCCCTACTGTTTAGCCTGAGCCTGTTTGACGCCCTACTGTTTAGCCTGAGCCCAGTGACCCCCTACTGTTTAGCCCAGCCCAGTGCCCAGTGACGCCCTACTGTTTAGCCTGAGCCCAGTGACGCCCTACTGTTTAGCCCAGTGACGCCCTACTGTTTAGCCCAGTGACGCCCTACTGTTTAGCCCAGTGACGCCCTACTGTTTAGCCCAGTGACGCCCTACTGTTTAGCCCAGTGACGCCCTACTGTTTAGCCCAGTGACGCCCTACTGTTTAGCCCAGTGACGCCCTACTGTTTAGCCCAGTGACGCCCTACTGTTTAGCCCAGTGACGCCCTACTGTTTAGCCCAGTGACGCCCTACTGTTTAGCCCAGTGACGCCCTACTGTTTAGCCCAGTGACGCCCTACTGTTTAGCCCAGTGACGCCCCCTACTGTTTAGCCCAGTGACGCCCTACTGTTTAGCCCAGTGACGCCCTACTGTTTAGCCCAGTGACGCCCTACTGTTTAGCCCAGTGACGCCCTACTGTTTAGCCTGACCCAGTGACGCTCTACTGTTTAGCCCAGTGACGCCCTACTGTTTAGCCTGAGCCCAGTGACGCCCTATTTTTTAGTCCAGTGTGCATTTTGATAAATGATAAATATAAGATTCAATTCTGTGGAAGGATTGTGGGGGTCATATTAAGGTCAGGGGTGACGGATTATTAAGGTCAGAGGTCATTGGGCTGTGTCTAACAGCGTCTCTGTCATACAGGAGTTGTCTCTCCATTCTACCTGACCCTCCGAGTCCGATTCTTCATCTCAGACCCCAACTCTCTACAGCATGACCAGACCAGGTATGGACATGAGAGATCATGGCCTCGTGATGAGGTAGCCCTGCCTGACACTTCAAATTCACTGGAACCTTTGGCCCAATAGGGAATTTCCTCTTGGTCTAATGGTCAAGAGGTTGGGTTCTCCTATGGGAGACCTGGGTTCAGAGCCCCTGTGTGTGTGTGCGCGCACCTGTAGACTATGTAGAGTGTCTGTGTGTACCTGTAGACTGTTGAGAGAGTGTGTGTCATTAGCTTGTACTGTACATATGTGATTTAGATAATGTCTCCTTTACTGTCCTGTGTGTCTTCAGACATATGTACTTCCTCCAGATCAGGAGTGACATCAGAGAGGGCAGGTCAGACACTACGAGCTCCCACCTACACATGCATTCCCTCTTACTCCACATAGTGATGTAAACAATGTGACGTTACATTGAGAAAGTGTGTGTGTGTCCTGCAGGTTGAAGTGTCCTCTGAGTGCAGCTGTAGTACTGGCCTCCTATGCTGTGCAGTGTAAGTTACACTCTTCTTTGGTCTTTTTAGTGTGTTGTCTGTCTGGGGGTTTAACATAATCTCTCTCACCTCTCACCCCCCCTCTCTCGCCTTCTCTCTCTCTCTCCCCCCTCTCTCCTTCTCTCTCACCCCTCCTTCTCTCTCTTTCTCCCCCTTCTTTCTCTGTGTTGTAGCTGAGCTAGGTGACTACTCCCCAGACCTTCTCCCTGGTTACCTATCCAAAAGCCACTTCCTCCCGGAGCAGGATGATGACTTCCTGTCTAGAGTGGAGGCTCTGTACCCAGGGCACAGGTACACACCCACACCAGGCATGTGTACAGCACCCCCCCCTAGCCTGCTAGAGGACATGGTGGAGCTGTTAGCATAATGCTGATACCAACCTATCCTACTCATGGGCTGTTTCAGGGGGCTGAAGCAGAGTGAGGCAGAGCTGTGTTTTCTCAACACAGCAAGAACTCTGGAGATGTATGGAGTGGAGCTACACACTGCCATGGTAAGTACCTCCATATGTCTCCCTCTGACTCACCCTCGTCTTCCCTCTTCTCCCTCTCATGTTTCCATCTCTTTCTTTCTCTCAGGACTCTGACAGTTCCCCTCTATTGGTGGGATTGGCCTCAGGGGGCGTGGCTATCTTCTGTAACATGATTTGCTCCAGTTTCTTCCCCTGGTGAGCACCTGGACTTCTGATCAGACACACACACACACACACACCACACGCAAATACACACCCTGAGTGTGTATTGTCTCCTGCAGGGTGAACATCATCAAGATATCCTTCAAGAGGAAACGCTTCCTTATGCAGCTCAGACGCAAACATGTGAGTCCTGATTGGCTCAAAATTGTGTCCTGCTCTCCTATTGGCTGACCTTAGTGTTGTCTTCATAACGTGTGTGTGTGTTCCAGGGGGAGACGCAGGACTGTGTGGTGAGCCTGGTCCTGCCGTGCCCCAGGGCCTGTAAGAACCTGTGGAGGTCATGTGTGGACCATCACTGCTTCTTCCACACCAACCTGGCAACCCGTAGCCCACACCACACCAATCTGGCAACCCAGATACACAACAAGCTGCTCTCACAACACTGGGCCTTGGGAAACACTAAAACAGACAGGCAAGCGCGCACACACACACACCCATCATACACACTATCTTTCTGTCTTTCTTTTACTCATCTGCACACACACACTCGTCTCCTCTGCAGTGGTCCAGTGTGTAAGAAAGTGATGGGTGGGATGGAGTGGAACCCAGCTCTGAGGGGATCCACCTCGTCAGAACACATGGAGACCAAGAGCCTACCGTCCCGATCCCCCCCGCTCACACCCAACTGGTACTACCGACACCACAGCCTCACACTGCTACAGCAGGAGATACCATGTAAGGGGTAGCTGTGACTAGGGGTAACTTCATCGTACCTTGTCTCTCTCTCTCTGTTAGGCGGAGTCCTCGCGTGCGTCATGGCCCCTGTAAACCCCGCCCCTCCTCAGTGGAGCTGAACAATGACCTGCGCGACATGTCGGAGGGGGAGGATGTCTTTTACACCTACAGGGTCTCCCTCAGCAGCAGTAGGGGCAGCCAGGAGGGCACGCCTACACACAGGTCAGACACACACACACACACAATTTCATACCGTGTGTGTATCAGTGTAAAGTACATTCTCATGTTGGAGTCAGTTCTGAACACAGTATCTATCTCAGTGTTTCTGGCACTCACAGCCAAGGAGGTGGATGGTCGCAGGTTGATGACATCAGCACAGGAGAGGAAGACATTAAGGCCACCTCTCACTACCGGGACAAGGTCAGTTACCCAGACAGACAAGGGAGTGATCCAGTATTTGTGATAAAGTATCTCGTGTGTGTGTGTGCCAGACTCAGTAAACTCTGTGTGTGTTGCAGCGTGCTCTTGGTGATGGCGATCTGCTATTGGTGCGTCTCGCTCCTGATCACGATGGAAAGTTTGGTTTCAATGTCAAAGTGAGTCTCCCCTTCAATTAATCACACACCTACTCTCGTACATGCAGTACCATTCCTGTATCCCTGACTGTTCCTCTTCTCAGGGTGGCGTGGACCAGAAGATGTCCCTGGCCATATCCCAGGTCAACCCTGACTCCCCTGTAAGTGTGTTCTGGTTTAGCTGTGTAGATAATGCATTTGTAAACAATACTTTTAGATTAATCCAATGTGATTTGACTTGTTGATGAATTGATTGTAGGCGGGGCGGGTTGAGCCAAGGTTGTTGGAAGGTGACCAGGTCGTGCTGATCAACGGTCGCGACATCTCTGAACACACGCATGACCAGGTGGTCATGTTTATAAGAGCCAGCAGAGAGTCCCACTCCAGAGAACTGGCTCTGCTTATACGACGCAAAGGTAACACACACTAGAGAGAGCAAGAGAACGGGCCTGCTAATCAGACACTGATGCAGGTAACACACTGTGTGTGTGTGTGTGTGTGTGTGTGTGTGTGTGTGTGTTTAGGTCCAGGGCGTGTGGCCCCCCTGCTGCAGTTTCCCTCTGCCCTGTCTCTGACTTGCCAATCACACGGTGATCCACTGCTTCTGCCTGGCCAATCAGAACAAGGCCAGACACTTGAAGAGTCCATGAAACAACTGGAGAGGGGAATCCAGACAGGCACTCTCACCTTCCACTTCGAGGTGTGTTTTAGTTAGACAACAACACTATGAAAGGGACTTGCTTCTGTGTTAAATGTAACAGATGCACTTTGGGAATAACTGGTCAATAAGACCTGCTGTTGACAATCCAGACAGAAGAGCATGGTGAGTGATGGTGGTGATGTGTGTGTTGTAGAACCTGTACATGAGGAAGCCTGGCCTGTCAGTAGCCTGCGCTCGTCTCCCTGAGAACACAGACAAGAACAGATACAAGGACGTGCTGCCCTGTGAGTACACACACCATCTCACACACTGTGTGTCCTAGTAGGAGTGACTCGACATGCCAGTGTACCCATCTTCCCTAATGTCCTCAATCTGTGGAGCTGGAGGACAGGACACTGGTGCTTTGTTTGTTGAGCTGGTACGGTGGTTTGGGTGGGTCTGGAGGGCCCTGGTTCTGACTACATCTCTAATTCTTTGTTCTGTCAGATGACATCTCCAGAGTGGTACTTCAGGACCAAGAGGACTACATCAATGCAAGCCACATCACGGTCAGTACACACTGTGTTTAGTGTTGTCTTTGTTGGCTTGTTTGTGTATAGTGGTGTGTGGTGTGTGTGTGTTATCCTTGTTGGTTTGTGTATAGTCATGCTGTGTGTGTGTCTCAGGTGATGCCCCCAGGGTCTGGTGTGTGTCTGCGCTACATTGCAGCTCAAGGACCGCTGCCTCAGACCTGCACTCACTTCTGGCAGAGTGTGTGGGAGCAACACACACACACCATCATCATGCTCACCACACTCACCGAGAGAGGACGGGTATGCACACGGACGCTCTCTCTTTCAAAGAGTGAAACACATTTAGTGAATGAGAATGGGTACAGCGCACACAGGTTTACCAAGGTCCCAGGCTCATTGTGAGTCGCTGTCTGCGTCTTTGCCTGCCTGTTGCTTGGTAACCTGAAGCTCTCACTGATTGATTGTCTTGCTGATATTCCACAAGTGCCCTGGTTTATCGCACGTACACACACACACACATATACACATACATTCATGCTGACAGTCAGTTTCCACTCATCTCCTGATGTAATATAAGTACTGGCCCTGAGAATGTCCTGAGATGTTTGGGAGAACATAGTGAGTAAAGCACTGACTCAGAAATATGAAACACAGCTCAGTAAAAGAACATTTCTCAGAGCTTAAAGATTACAGCCTCTATAGTAAATAAATATTAATGAATGTCAAAATCCATCATGTGTGTGTATTTCAGACTAAGTGCCACCAGTACTGGCCACACCCTCCTGAAGTGAGGGATTATGGGTACCTGAGGGTCAGCTGCCACTCTGAGGAATGCAACCTGGCTTACGTCACACGCCAGTTCACCCTCACACACACACAGGTAACACAAAAACATGACCTGGCTCACATAACAGGTGTGTGTGTGTTCTCCACAGGAAACATTGACCAAACTATCCCCATCCAGCTCCACGTGTTTCTGCTTCCATTGGCATTGTTTATTTACCTTTACAACACAGAGGTTAATATAGAACATATTCTCCTTTACAATAATAGCCTGCCAAAGAGTACACACACACACACTACACTGCTGTGCAGACCCATCTGTTCCTCTGGCTGTCAGTTAATCTCTGCATGGACCACAGGCTGGACAACACACTCCTTCTCCATCTCTCCCTCTCATTTACATTTACATTTCAGTCATTTAGCCTCTTCATCTCTCCCTCTATTCTCCTCCATCTCTGCCTCTCTCCATCTCATCTTTCCTCTCTCCCTCTACTTTCCTCCTCCATCTCTCCTTAATCACAGTAACTGTCGAGTTACCATACCCTATACTTTTCTTAGTTTCTCTCCTCACATCCCATTCATCTCTCCCATTACAATCATCACATATCCAAGTTAATTTATGAAAATATCTTTAATGAGAGACAGATGGGGGGGGGGGGGGGGGGGTGTTCTCTCAGCTGTTTTCCATCTGTTTATCCTATGTGTGTGTGTGTGTGTGTCTGTTTCCAGCTGGAAGAGGAGCGTTCGGTGACCCACCTGCAGTATGTAGCATGGCCAGACCATGGTGTACCTGATGATCCCTCAGACTTCCTGCTGTTCATCACCTCTGTTAGAGAGAGGAGGACAGGAGACACACCACTTATGGTGCACTGCAGGTACACACACACACACACACACACACACACTAGGGTTACAAGATTTATAACACCTCATGTATGTTGTTGATGTAATTGCAGCGCAGGGATTGGGCGTACAGGTGTTCTCATTACCATGGAGACGGCGTTGTCGCTGTTGGAGAGCGGTCAACCTGTGTGCCCTCTGGACATCATCAGGACGCTCCGAGACCAGAGGGCCATGATGATCCAGACCACGGTACACACACGCCTATACGTCTAACCATTAGCTACTCTCCTCCCAAGATCAGCATTGAAACCCTAATGACTATGTCTGCAACTTCCTTTGGTATGTTTGTATGTGACTGGACTGTTTTTATGTTTGTGTTCAAGTGTCAGTTCCGGTTTATGTGTGAGGCCATCCTGCGTGTCTACAGAGAGCGAGAGGAGACCATTCTGCAGCACCACCCTCAGCACTGCTAATGGACCATTAACAGGAGGATGGGGGGACAGCTATCCACAATGCTAGGCTAACAGGAGGTGGGGGACAGCTATCCACAATGCTAGGCTAACAGGAGGTGGGGGGACAGCTATCCACAATGCTAGGCTAACAGGAGGTGGGGGACAGCTATCCACAATGCTAGGCTAACAGGAGGTGGGGGACAGCTATCCACAATGCTAGGCTAACAGGAGGTGGGGGACAGCTATCCACAATGCTAGGCTAACAGGAGGTGGGGGACAGCTATCCACAATGCTAGGCTAACAGGAGGTGGGGGGACAGCTATCCACAATGCTAGGCTAACAGGAGAAGAGTACTGCTAGCCCCAGCGCTAGGCTAACAGGAGAAGAGGACCGCTAGGCTGTAGCCTTAGAGAGCAATAGCACTCCACTATCCTTAAGTGCTCGGCAATGGCTTGCCTTCTGTTGCTACAGCACATAACGAACCATAGTGCCGAATGTGCTCAGCTAGTCCTATCCTTATGTGAGCCATAGAGCACCGCTAGCAGGAAGGACCATGTACTGCAAAGGTCTTCTTTTTGTTTTTTTGTAATTCTCTGGACCAAAGTGCTACTGTATGAGTGACTGAAGACTGTATCTCAGTTCCTCCTGAGTGGAGGCTATATAGCCTTCCTAATGGTGGCCTGTGGCCAGTTCCTCCTGAGTGGAGGCTATATAGCCTTCCTAATGGTGGCCTGTGGCCAGTTCCTCCTGAGTGGAGGCTATATAGCCTTCCTAATGGTGGCCCGTGGCTAGTTCCTCCTGAGTGGAGGCTATATAGCCTTCCTAATGGTGGCCCGTGGCTAGTTCCTCCTGAGTGGAGGCTATATAGCCTTCCTAATGGTGGCCTGTGGCCAGTTCCTCCTGAGTGGAGGCTATATAGCCTTCCTAATGGTGGCCCGTGGCTAGTTCCTCCTGAGTGGAGGCTATATAGCCTTCCTAAAGGTGGCCTGTGGCCAGTTCCTCCTGAGTGGAGGCTATATAGCCTTCCTAATGGTGGCCTGTGGCCAGTTCCTCCTGAGTGGAGGCTATATAGCCTTTCTAATGGTGGCCCGTGGCTAGTTCCTCCTGAGTGGAGGCTATATAGCCTTCCTAATGGTGGCCTGTGGCTTGTTCCTCCTGAGTGGAGGCTATATAGCCTTCCTAATGGTGGCCCGTGGCTAGTTCCTCCTGAGTGGAGGCTATATAGCCTTCCTAATGGTGGCCCGTGGCTAGTTCCTCCTGAGTGGAGGCTATAGAAATAGGCATTTTCTAGACTAGAGAGATTGACTCGTCTGTCTGTATTGTTGGGAGAGTGTTGAGGCTTCCAGTGGATTCACAGTAGAGATGAACACTGCCAGAACCACCACACACTACACCCGCTCCCACCTTCCCTAAATTATTGACACACTGAATAAACACACTGACATCTACTTGGAGCTCTTTGTCTGTTTGTTGACGGGGTAAAAGTCAGTTGATCGTATCTTACATTCTCAGAGTGAATTTTACAGATGAAAGATATGTGATATCAGTTCCAGGTCCATTTTTATGTATATTTGTGGTCTGTAGAGTTGCCTGCACATATCAAAACATTGTAGGAGTGGAGTCCTACAGGCTGCAGTGCAGTTAGACCCCATTTAAACACATTCCTGTGACCTGCCTTAGATGCACACTCCAGTTCAGTGTCAACATAAGTCCCAGACCATGTTGTACAGTCTACTGATATCATAGAAAGATTTGAGGGGCAGAGTAGCCATTACTACTAAACAACCATAGCAGGCAGATATCCGGAGTTAGTAAAAGGAACATATTTGTTTTAGGAGAGGTGAACTCTCTGCACTTTCACTGGTGTGTGCGTTTCTTTCTGCTTGAATCCCTCGGCTAAACCATAATCCTACCTGTTTGTTCTGAAATTGCATTATTTTTTGCTTGTCCTCAACATTACATTGTCCCTCTTGTTTGTCCTCCACCGCGCTGACCGTGGTGTCGCCTCTGGCCGGCAGGGAGCGCTGCTTCGCTGACACAACCTGGCCCCAGTATAAAAAAAAAAAAAGTTTGTTCTGCGTTGTTTTTACGCAGGCGCAAAGCATGCTGTTTGTCCAGTTTCTCTGGTTGATTTACCTGTGAGGTGGAGCAGTTTCGGTTCTTCGTGAGAGGATTAAATAATACCGGCCACGGGTTTAGGTAAGCGCGTCCCGGGAGATTGTAACCTCATTCCTCGGTATGTGAGACTATAGGGACGCCCGCTGCGGAGCTGCTCGAGATTTCTCCAGGATTTCAGAATCTGTGCAACAGCAGGTGCGCGAGCGGGGACTAACGGTGAGAGGAGACGAAGAGGGGGGGTGTGTGCTTCCGTGAGTGAGTTTACTATTGAAACAGAATAAATTATTTGGAAATTCAACTGGTTGCTTTTTTTTAATGCCGAATTGTCGGGTCCTGCTCAATTATGCTGCTGGAGATCCCCATGGCTGCCGAATTTCAGGGTTCAGCGGCAGCCTGAAGCCTCCGTGCCTGCGGTGAGGGACTCTTCGCCCCGGGGTGGTGGCAGTGGGACAAACGCCACACACATTGTTTCCGTGTAGTAAGCCTCCCCGTGGACACCGAACACGGTGCTCGCGCTGTGGGTAGAATTAACAATTGGAAAGATGATGGGCTTCCTACGCCGGACGTTTAGCCATCGCTCGCGCAGACGGTTTCAGACAGCGGACGAACGGGACGGGAAAGGAAGAGGGGGAACCGCGAACCCCGCGCTCCTCGCGCACCAACAGCAGGTCGTCCACGCGCCTGCCGTGGTGACAGGGGGAGCGGCCGTGCACATCCCGGCGGCTGGGACCGACAAGGATGCAATGACCTGCCGCGTGCTGCTGCTGGATGGGTCGGACGTTAACGTTGATATTCCAGTGAGTGTGTGTGTGGTGTCTCCATATTATTTTAAGACCTATTTCTCTCAACAGAATATAAAGTGACTGTTCTATGTTTTAGGTCATTCAGCACCATGGAGTTTTAACACCTGTCATTGTGTGTGTTCTGTGCAGTTAGGGGTAGGCCTACAGATGGTGTTGTGATCAGCCAATTCACCACATTACTTCCCCATTCTGACTGTTGGCAGGAAGCTGCCTACCTCAGAGAAACCTCCCTCCCTCTCTGCCCATCTCCCTCCCTCTCTGCCCACCTCCCTCCCCCCTCTCTGCCCACCTCCCTTCCCCTCTCTGCCCATCTCCCTTCCCCTCTCTGCCTCCTTCCCGCCATCCTCAGTTTTCTATCTCTGTCTCTCTCTTGTCTCTGTGAGGGAGTGGTGTGATTTATCTCGTGGCGCTGTGACAGAGAGAATGTGTGTGTCCAGGGGAGACGTAGACGTGTGTGTCATGTTGTATTAAAACTCTTATCTTAAAGGTTGAGTTTGTGCGTGTGTTATCGTGGTCAGTGAAGCCGTCTCATGAGTCACCTTTTGAATACATACAGGAAGTCAGACTGCTGAGGGAATCAAAGGTCATAGATGGAGAACCTATGACCTAATGTTACAGTAGAGATGCTAGTAGTTTATCATTATGATAATACGTTTGATTTGTATCAGGCAAAATATTATCTGTCAAATAGACAATACATCAGAACATGAGAGCAATTCACTGTTTGTGAAGATGTAAATTGTTGAAGTTAAATTAGCGCGCTGCAGGTGCGTGGAGCCATGGTGTAGTTAATGTGCTTTATGAAATTTGACTCCGGAGATGATTTCTTGCAGTGTGTGGAAAGCATCCTCTTCAGAACGAAACAGTACATTCAGTAATATCACATTCAATCTAATCCAAACAGTAGGCTGTAACTTTGCCTTAGAGAATACAGGCTTGTGTATGTAAGGACTATTTCCTTTGATTTCTCTTGTTAATTAGAACTAGCTCCTGCTAACGGCCACCAGACGTCAGCTGACTGAAACCAGAGTCCATATAGCCTCTAACAGGAACAAGCCTGAACATGACTGCTGAATCTTCCCTCAGGGATTCATCTACAGGTTTATTGAGTTGAAATGAATTCAATTGAACTCTTGTCTTCATCCAAAATCGACCTGCTAGGGCCTGCTCCCTATGGGAAGAGATGTTTAGGGTGGGGGTGCTCATACAGAAGTAGTAAAGGCCAGGGGCACGACATTTCATTTTGTGAAAAAAATATTAGGTATTTAAAATGTTTTTCTTGTGATTTATCAGGGGGTGCTCTAGCACCCTCAACACTACCCCCTAAACACAAATCTAGAGATGATTTGATGGGTACTAAAACTATGGTGTTCACCTTTTCTGCCTTTCTTTAGGCTTGTTGGACTTTGTCCCATTTTTACTTGCACCTGCTGTTTAATCCAGATCTACACAGGAGCTTTGGGGATGATATCTAGGGGGAATGTCTGTCTAGGGAAAGGGCTTTGGGGATGATATCTAGGGGGAATGTCTGTCTAGGGAAAGGGCTTTGGGGATGATATCTAGGGGGAATGTCTGTCTAGGGAAAGGGCTTTGGGGATGATATCTAGGGGGAATGTCTGTCTAGGGAAAGGGCTTTGGGGATGATATCTAGGGGGAATGTCTGTCTAGGGAAAGAGCTTTGGGGATGATATCTAGGGGGAATGTCTGTCTAGGGAAAGGGCTTTGGGGATGATATCTAGGGGGAATGTCTGTCTAGGGAAAGGGCTTTGGGGATGATATCTAGGGGGAATGTCTGTCTAGGGAAAGGGCTTTGGGGATGATATCTAGGGGGAATGTCTGTCTAGGGAAAGGGCTTTGGGGATGATATTGGCTTTGGGGATGATATCTAGGGGGAATGTCTGTCTAGGGAAAGGGCTTTGGGGATGATATCTAGGGGGAATGTCTGTCTAGGGAAAGGGCTTTGGGGATGATATCTAGGGGGAATGTCTGTCTAGGGAAAGGGCTTTGGGGATGATATAGGGGGAATGTCTGTCTAGGGAAAGGGCTTTGGGGATGATCTAGGGGGAATGTCTGTCTAGGGAAAGGGCTTTGGGGATGATATCTAGGGGGAAAGGGAAAGGGCTTTGGGGATGATATCTAGGGGGAATGTCTGTCTAGGGAAAGGGCTTTGGGGATGATATCTAGGGGGAATGTCTGTCTAGGGAAAGGGCTTTGGGGATGATATCTAGGGGGAATGTCTGTCTAGGGAAAGGGCTTTGGGGATGATATCTAGGGAAAGGGCTTTGGGGATGATATCTAGGGAAAGGGCTTTGGGGATGATATCTAGGGGGAATGTCTGTCTAGGGAAAGGGCTTTGGGGATGATATCTAGGGGGAATGTCTGTCTAGGGAAAGGGCTTTGGGGATGAGGGGGAATATCTAGGGAAAGGGGGGGATGATATCTAGGGAAAGGGCTTTGGGGATGATATCTAGGGAAAGGGCTTTGGGGAAATCTAGGGAAAGGGCTTTGGGGGCTTTGGGGATGATATCTAGGGGAATGTCTGTCTAGGGAAAGGGCTTTGGGGATGATATCTAGGGGGAATGTCTGTCTAGGGAAAGGGCTTTGGGGATGATATCTAGGGAAAGGGCTTTGGGGATGATATCTAGGGAAAGGGCTTTGGGGATGATATCTAGGGGGAATGTCTGTCTAGGGAAAGGGCTTTGGGGATGATATCTAGGGGGAATGTCTGTCTAGGGAAAGGGCTTTGGGGATGATATCTAGGGGGAATGTCTGTCTAGGGAAAGGGCTTTGGGGATGATATCTAGGGGGAATGTCTGTCTAGGGAAAGGGCTTTGGGGATGATATCTAGGGGGAATGTCTGTCTAGGGAAAGGGCTTTGGGGATGATATCTAGGGAAAGGGCTTTGGGGATGATATCTAGGGAAAGGGCTTTGGGGATGATATCTAGGGAAAGGGCTTTGGGGATGATATCTAGGGAAAGGGCTTTGGGGATGATATCTAGGGAAAGGGCTTTGGGGATGATATCTAGGGAAAGGGCTTTGGGGATGATATCTAGGGAAAGGGCTTTGGGGATGATATCTAGGGAAAGGGCTTTGGGGATGATATCTAGGGAAAGGGCTTTGGGGATGATATCTAGGGAAAGGGCTTTGGGGATGATATCTAGGGAAAGGGCTTTGGGGATGATATCTAGGGGGAATGTCTGTCTAGGGAAAGGGCTTTGGGGATGATATCTAGGGGGAATGTCTGTCTAGGGAAAGGGCTTTGGGGATGATATCTAGGGGGAATGTCTGTCTAGGGAAAGGGCTTTGGGGATGATATCTAGGGGGAATGTCTGTCTAGGGAAAGGGCTTTGGGGATGATATCTAGGGGAATGTCTGTCTAGGGAAAGGGCTTTGGGGATGATATCTAGGGGGAATGTCTGTCTAGGGAAAGGGCTTTGGGGATGATATCTAGGGGGAATGTCTGTCTAGGGAAAGGGCTTTGGGGATGATATCTAGGGGGAATGTCTGTCTAGGGAAAGGGCTTTGGGTAGGGGCTGGTTTGGGAGTGTGTGTTTTGTTGTGCTGTGCTTTGACGAGCTGGAGAGGAACAGGAAGGGCAAGAGTTTATTTATTGTGACCTCCCACTCCATAACCACACACACAGGTTGGCATGTTCATACTTGTTATCAGGGAACAAAGTACAAGGTTATCCTCTCTCTTTTAAAAACACACTTTGAGAAGTGCAGCTTTTTAGTAGTTAAAGAAATTGCATCTCGGTGGGTGTTCAGCTCAAGGGCACTATGGATTGTGGGTGTTTCAAAGACAAAGGCCTGAATTATGGCTTCTCCCTCAGGTCTTCTCCCTCTGATTCTGCCCCAGATGCAGTAATGACCCACACTCATTCTGCTCCATATCCACTCACAAGGTCTAGGCTCTTTATTCTCCAGCCTCCCTATTGTGACTATAATACATGTGTGTGTGTGTGTGTTTAATAGAAAAGGTCAAAGGGCCAGGAGCTGTTTGACCAGATCAGGTATCATCTGGACCTGGTGGAGGCTGACTACTTTGGACTGCAGTTCATGGACACAGAACAAGTCTCAGTGAGTAGATATACATAAAGCCTCTGAACACACACACCACAACCTGCCATTGCTGAGGGGATTCCCTATGATGTAATGACACTAGTTAAATCAATCACAGTGTGGTGTTATGATTGATCTGATGCTCCAGCTATCTGTCATATTCTCTCTCCATCATATTATGTCTGTCTCTGCCTGTCGCTGTCTCTCTGCCTGTCGCTGTCTCTCTGCCTGTCGCTGTCTCTCTGCCTGTCGCGGTCTCTCTGCCTGTCGCGGTCTCTCTGCCTGTCGCGGTCTCTCTGCCTGTCGCGGTCTCTCTGCCTGTCGCGGTCTCTCTGCCTGTCGCGGTCTCTCTGCCTGTCGCGGTCTCTCTGCCTGTCGCGGTCTCTGCCTGTCGCGGTCTCTCTCTCTCTCTACTTTTTATTCTATGTTATAGATCAGCTTTAGTATTGCAGATTGTGGGTTCTACCAATGTAATTGTCTGCATCATTTCCAATCCCCCATACACGTTTTATATTTTCCTTTATTATTTTCCTCTACCACCTCTCCCCTAATTGGAGTAAAGTAATGGACAACAACACTTAGGCTTCTACTTCCAGCTTATACATATTACGGACACAATGTATTTTACAATAGTCATCTTTTGTTTGTTTTGAGTCTCGGCCTTCAGCTCCACTCACCCCTCCCATCTATCGCGGAACCCCTCCCATCTATCGCGGAACCCCTCCCATCTATCGCGGTACCCGTCCCATCTATCGCGGTACCCGTCCCATCTATCGCGGTACCCGTCCCATCTATCGCGGAACCCGTCCCATCTATCTCGGAACCCCCTCCCAGCAGCGGGATGCAGGGTGTTATGCTGCTGGCCTGCTTCTGTAGCTAAGCAGTGTTGGTCCTGGATGAGAGACCAGATGCAGCTGGAAGTGGTGTTGGAGGGCCAGTAGGAGGCACCCTTTCTTCTGGTCTAAAAATAAATATATGTATCCCAATTCCCCAGGGCAGTGATTGAGGACATTGCCCTGTGTAGGGTGTCCTGGGACGTTAAGAGTGTCTTCACTCTCTATGGTCAATAAAGATCCCATGGCACTTATTGTAAGAGTAGGTGTGTTAACCCCAGTGTCCTGGATAAATTCCCAATCTGGCCCTCATACCATCATGGCCACCTAATCATCCCCAGCTTACAATTGGCTCATTCCTCTCCCCTGTAACTATTCCCCAGGTCGTTGCTGTTAATGAGAATGTGTTCTCAGTCAACTTACCTGGTAAAATAAGGGTTAATAAATAAATACATTCTCTGAACCCATCCCATCTGTCTTTGACCACAATCCTGTTTTGATTTCTATTCGCCATTTATTTTTCAGCTGTGATGTTTCACAAAAGTTCTGAACCTTTCTATTCTCATAGTTTCTACAGATTGTAAAATAAAGAAACAAGTTTGACAAAGTGTTATATTATTGATTGATTGACTATGACTTTTCAGATCACCCAGCAGTGCAATTTGAAGCGTTAGCTGCAGATAAATGTTGCAATTATTGTGCCATTCTTGGACCTGCGACCAAAAACAAGCTACATATGAACAGTACCAAAACAAATGCTCTAATGATTCTGTCTCTTCACAGCACAATCTGCAGAGCTGGGATGGTTGTAACCCCTTGTATGTATAACATTCTGTTGTCTACTTCTTTGTGTCTCTTGCAGCACTGGCTGGATGTGTCCAAGCCCATAAAGAAACAGATCAGAGGTCAGTCCATTCACTCCCACTATCTAATATTCTTAGTGTGTGTGTGGTGTATAGTTAATAACAAGCGAAGGCCTGCTACTTTTGCCAGACTGTTGGTAGTGTCCTCTACTTAATGTGTGCACTGTATACAGTGGGTTTGTGTGTGTGTGTAGGTAAGTGGGACGGCAGGTGGTTCATTACCAGCTGTTGACATGGTGATTAGTGAGTGGTGCAGGGTGACGCCAATGTTTACTTTGTCAGGAAACGCCCCTCTCACAGAGAGGGCTGCCTGGTTCTTACCTGAATCTCCAGACAATTTTTTAAATTAAGTGCCTGGTGTTCCCAGAGTTTTTTATTTATATATAAAATATATATATAAAAAAAAAATTATTATACAATATGTGGTAGAATGATAGATTGGCCTGACTATCTTCTTTCGCATATTTGAATCTCTCTCGCTTGGTCTGTTTCTCTTTTTCAGATGGTCCTCCATACAGACTGTTTTTCAGGGTGAAGTTCTACTCCTCAGAGCCCAATAACCTACATGAGGAGTTCACCAGGTAACACCACCACTGGCTGCCTGTACTCACACTCTAGCACACATGAATACACACACACACACTCGTATACATACTGTCTCATTCACACAATCTCACCCCCTCCTCGGTGTAGTGTAGAGGTGTAAGGGGGCAGTGCAGCTAATGATTTTGGTCCAGTGGGGAAGAGACTAATTAAGGCAAAATGGACTGAGACTTCTTCAGAGAGAGAAAGACTGTCTGTCATTCAGTGTGAAAGAGGGAGAAAGATTGATTCTACATCAGTGGTTTTATTCTCACTCCTTTTGTCTGTGTTCCAGGTACCTGTTTGTGCTGCAGCTTCGACAAGACATTCTGTCCGGCAAGTAAGCAGCTCCTAACACCCCCGACACACACACACTAAACCTCTATCTAACTCTCTGTCTCTCATTCTCTCTCTCCATCTGGGTCGTGTCTCCTGTGTGTAGCTCTATAATAAAGTACAGGATCAGAACATCAGAGGGCTGCTAATTTAAAGAAAAGGACCTCTCCTCCCCAACACACACACACACACACACACACATGCAGTGCATTCGGAAAGTATTGAGACCCCTTCCATTTTTCCACATTTTGTTACGTTACAGCCTTATTCTAAAATGAATTACATTACTTTTTACCCTCGTCAATCTACACAAAATTCCTCTTAATGACAAAGCAAAAAGAGGTTTTTAGAAATGTTTGCAAATGTTTAAAAAACAGAAATGCCTTATTTACGTAAGTATTCAGACCCTTTGCTGTGAGACCTTGAAATTGAGCTCCAGTGCATTTTGTTTCCATTGATCATCCTTGAGATGTTTCTACAACTTGATTGGAGTCCACCTGTGGTAAATACAATTGATTGGACATAATTTGGAAAGGCAGACACCTGTCTATAAAAGTTCCCACAATTGACAGTGTATGTCAGCAAAAACCAAGCCATGAGGTCAAAGGAATTGTCCATAGAGCTCAGAGACAGGATTGTGTCAAGGCACAGATCTGGGGAAGGGTACCAAAAAATGTCTGCAGCATTGAAGGTCCCCAAGAACACAGTGGCCTCGATCATTCTTAAATGGAAGAAGTTTGGAACCACCAAGACTTTTCAGAGAGATGGCCGCACTGCCAAACTGAGCAATCGGCGGAGAAGGGCCTTTGTCAAGGAGGTGACCAAGAACCTGATGGTCACTCTGACTGAGCTCCAGTTCCTCTGTGGAGATGGTTGTCCTTCTGGAAGGTTCTCCCATCTCTGCAGCACTCCACCAATCAGTTATTTATGTTAGAGTGGCCAGACAGAAGCCACTCCTCAGTAAAAGGCACATGACAGCCTGCTTGGAGTTTGCCAAAAGGCACCTAAAGAACTCGCAAACCATGAAACAAGATTTTCTGGTCTGATGAAACCAAGATTGAACTCTTTGGCCTGAATGCCAAGCGTCACATCTGGAGGAAACCTGGCACAATCCCTACGGTCAAGCATGGTGGTGGCAGCATCATGCTGTGGGGAGGGTTATCAGCGGCAGGGACTGGGAGACTAGTCAAGATCTAGGGAAAGATGAATGGAGCAAAGGACAGAGATCCTTGATGAAAACCTGCTCCAGAGCGCTCAGGATTTCAGACTGGGGTGAAAGTTCACCTTCCAACAGGACAGTGACCCTAAGCACACAGCCAAGACAATGCAGGAGTGGCTTCGGGACAAGTCTCTGAATGTCCTTGAGTGGCCCAGCCAGAGCCCGGACATGAACTCAATTGAACATCTCTGGAGAGACCTGAAAATAGCCGTGCAGCGACGCTCCCCATCCAACCTGACCGAACTTAAGAGGATTTGCAGACAAGAATGGGAGAAACTCCCCAAATACAGGTGTGCCAAGCTTGAAGCGTCATACCCAAGAAAAGGCTGTAATCGCTGCCAAAGGTACTGAGAAAAGGGTATGAATACTTATGTAAATATAATATTTCAGTTAATTTTTTAAATACTTTTAATACTTTTAAAATCTGTTTTTGCTATGCCATTATGGGTTATTGTGTGTGAGATGATAAGGACATTACATTTTTTAATTAAAAAATAATTTTAGAATGAGGCTGTAGCGTAACAAAATGTGGAAAAGGTCAAGGGGTCTGAATACTTTCTGAATGCACTCTACATACATACAAACACAGAGAGTGTTGGAAGTAACGCTGCATGCGGTGTGTGTGGTGTGATCTCTCTGCTCTGGAACCTTCCTCTCTCCCTCCAGGTTGAAGTGTCCATATGATGTCTCAGTAGACCTGGGGGCCTACTGCTTACAGAGTAGGTGATGATTTACACACTACGGTATCTCTGGAATCAGCATTCATGTTTCTTTTACACCTGACTAACGCTTGTGTGCTTGTGTGTGTGCGTAGGTGAGCTAGGGGACTGTGACCCTCTAGAGCATTCTCCTGAGCTGGTGTCAGAGTTTCGCTTCACACCCAAACAGAGTGAGACCATGGAGGCAGACATCTTTAACAAGTGGGTGGACCTAAGGTGAGTTAAAATGCCATCCAACAGGACATCTTCACTGGTTTCTGTCTGAACAGACTGTAGGTGTGTCTGGATAAGAACACAGGACATCTTCACTGGTTTCTGTCTGAACAGACTGTAGGTGTGTCTGGATAAGAACACAGGACATCTTCACTGGTTTCTGTCTGAACAGACTTTAGGTGTGTCTGGATAAGAACACAGGACATCTTCACTGGTTTCTGTCTGAACAGACTGTAGGTGTGTCTGGATAAGAACACAGGACAGGTGATAACTGCATGAACAATGTCTGGGTCTTTAACGTCACGCAGGTAGAGGAGTGTATCACTCTGGTGTTTTCTAGTGCTGTATCAAACCTATGTAAATCTCCCTCTCTCTCTGTTTGTGTGACGGATCAAGGGATTAATCCCTGGAGCGTCTTGATTGAATCCAGGCAGTATTTAACCCTGCTAGTGTATGATCGCTCCAATCTCAGATTAGATGACGCACACAGATTACACACACATACACTGGGGCTCACTGAGCTGACATGACACCAGTGAAAGCGAGAAACCAAAGAGAAACTCTACTGAGTTCCGCTCTCTCTCTATTGGCCAGAGAAACCCCTAGGCCCTAATCTGTTGTGTACATCTGAACTGGATTACTGCAAGAAATATGGAGGACATTCCACCCAGAGGGCAGGGTATGTGTGTTAGAGACTGAGCATGTGGTTTTGTTTCCCCAGGGGTAAGGATCCATCCCAGGCAGAGACCAGCTTCCTCAACAAGTGTAAATGGCTGGAGCTGTACGGAGTGGACATGCACTTTGTCAAGGTTGGTGCGTGTGCTGCTGTTGTCTGTGTTTGATGTTGTAGAGTAGCACTGAGCGTGTGACTGTGTGTTGTCCTCAGGGAAGGGACGGAGCAGAGTACGCTTTGGGTCTGACTCCCACTGGCATCCTGGTGTTTGAGGGCTCCACCAAGATAGGCCTCTTCTTCTGGTAAACACACACACACTTTGACATGAACACTCCAAAACACACAACGATATATTCTTGAAAACAGCTGCGTAGTCTGCAATGTCAACTGTGTGTGTGTGTTCCAGGCCCAAGATCACCCGCCTGGATTTCAAAAAGAGTCGACTCACCCTAGTGGTGACGGAGGACGACGATCAGGTGAGCAATACACAAATACCCCTGCCCATGACCCCACTCTCCGAGGGTGTCTCATATATGCAAAGAAAACCATTTCCATTCAACACCACCACACATTTACAGGCTACACACTTGTACGTTATCGCCCCCTATTTCACCTTTTGACTTGACAGCAGAGACCATTTCATTGACATTGAAATATTTGGACCGCTTTAGTCAGAGTGGTGTTTGATTGTGATTGGCTGTTGTGTGTTTAGGGGCGGGAGCAGGAGCACACCTTTGTGTTCCAGTTGGACAGTTCGAAGACGTGTAAACACTTGTGGAAATGTGCTGTGGAGAGCCACTCCTTCTTCCGGCTGCGCCAGCCCACAGCTGGGAAGGCCTCCAGCAGTGACTTCACACGCCTTGGATCACGTTTCAGGTTCAGGTGGGTGGGGCTCGCACCAACACTCAACTCTACAACAGAGGTTGTGCCCAAAATAGCACCCTATTCCCTATATAGTGCACCACTTTTGACCAGAGTTCTAGGGTGCACTATATAGTGAATAGAGTGCCATGTTGGATGCACTCTGAGACTAGGTAGTGTTCTGGTCAAAAGTAGTGCACTAACTGAGGACTAGTGTGCCATCTGAGATGCAAGTTCTGTCTCTATGGTTACATGATGGAAGCTATGGTTACAGGGAAATGCCGTTTGTTTACATGTCAAACTGAAATGACCTCTTCAGATATATTCCAGGCATCTATCACCAACATACAGGGAAGCAGTATGTTGAGTCATGTAAGTGTTCTGTACATCCTGACATGCCAAATACAGTGATGCCAGCTAAATACAGTGATGCCAGCTACTGTTCATCGTCGTTAAAGGGAATCTTGGGGGTTTTGGCAATGAAGCACTTTATCTACTTCCTCAGTCAGATTGACTCAACGATACAATTTTTATGTATCATCTTATTTAATTATGGATGCAATCAGCAGTTTCACGAGCCAATGCTAACTGGCATTAGCGCATGATTGGAAGTCTATATCTACTAGCATGCTAGTAGTTACCATAGACATCTAGTCATTGTGCTAATGCTAGTTAGCAATTACGCTAACGCTAGTTAGCAAATTCCTTTAAACTGGGTTGGTATATTCTCCCCAGTACACTATAGCCTATACCCTACATCCCTACAGCTCCCAGCAGGGACATAAAAATGGTATCAACGAGTTTATCTGACTCACTGCCAAAATCCTGAAGTATCCCTTTAAAGTGATCTCTCTCTCCTACTCAGTGGAAAGACTGAGTACCAGGCGACCCACGGAGGGAGGCTGAGGAGGGCCAGTACGTTTGAGAGGCGACCAAGCAAGAGATACCCCTCCCGCACTCACTCACTGGGTGGCAAGGGTTCGTATATTCTCCCCAGTACACACTATAGCATATACCCTACATCCCTACAGCTCCCAGTTCCCCCATACAGTAAAACACCCATACAGGCAGTTTCTCATGTCAATTCTCCTGTGCTTGATTCACTGACCTGATGTAACCTGGCTTTCTCTCTCTCTACAGTCCTCTCTCCAGCCAAACCACCACATATCAGGTGGGTCCCTGAGAGCACAGGACAACCAAGCATGTACAGAGCCCTTAGAAAGTATTCACACCCCTTGACCTTTTTCTACATTTTGTTGTTACAAAGTGAGATTAAATGGGATTTAATTGTAACTTTCTGTCAACGATCTACACATTATATACTAATGTCAAAGTGGAAGAAAAATTCTAACATTTGTAAAAATAAATAAAAACACTAATGTTTAGATAAGGTAAGTATTCAACCACCTGAGTCAATACATTTTATAATCACCTTTGGCAGCGATTACAGCTGAGTCTTTCTGGATAAGTCTCTATGAGATGTCCACACCTGGATTGTGCAACATTTGCCTATTATTTTTTTCTAAGTTCTTCAAGCGCTGTCAAATTGGTTGTTGATCATTGATAGACAACCATTTTCACTTTCAGGTCTTGCCATAGATTTTCATGCAGATTTCAGTTAAAACTATAACTCGGCCACTCAGGAACATTCACTGTCTTGGTAAACAACTCCAGTATAGATTTGGTTTTAGGTCATTGTCCTGCTGAAAGGTGAATTCATCTCCCAGTGTTTGGTGGAAAGCAGACTGACCAGGTTTTCCTTCTAGGATTTTTCCTGTGCTTAGCTACTTCACATTTTCTTATTTTTCCTGAAACTCCCCAGTCCTTAACAATTACAAGCATACCCGCATTGTAAAACCTCCCTGGTCTTTGTGGTTGAATCTGTTTGAAATTCACTGCTCTACTGAGGGACCTTACAATTCTCTGTATGTGTGGGGTACAGAGATGAGGTAGTCATTAAAAAAATATATTATTTCACACACAGTGAGTCCATGCAACTTATTTTTACATGTTAAGCACATTTTTACTTCTGAATTTATTTTGGCTTGCTGCCTAAACTAAGGGGTTGAATACTTATTGACTCAAGACATTGCAGCTTTTGATTTGTAATTCATTTGTAAACATTTCTGAAAACATAATTCCACTTGGACATTATGAGATGTTTTATGTAGGCCGGTGAGCATATTTAATCCATTTTCTAATTCCGGCTGTAACACAAGTGGAGAAAGTCCAGTGGTGCGAGTCCTTTCTGGAGGAGTTGAATGTTTCGCCTCTATTCATGTTAAAGAGCACTATGGTAATGAGCAAGATGTACATTTTATAACAATGTATGGAAATTACATATGTTTCGATTAATGATCTGTATGTAAATTGAAGATATGTTTCGGTTAGTGATCTTATTGAGCAGTTATATTGTTCTGTTTCAGCTCCCACACCAGCCCTGAACCTAGTCTACACCCAGTAAGACACACACACACACACACACACACAATGGTTCCTCATGGATATGAAGGTTAAAAGGAAAACGTCAGTGGATACCTTTGTGACTGATTACCATGGCAATGCACCTGCAGTATTCAACTGAATATTATTTTCTCAGTCTTTTTCTCCATCTATCTCTGTTCAGTACCAGCGTAACATCCCTATAGCCCACGAGCCTTGGCACCCAGCCCTCACACCCCCCATCTACCTACAACACTCGGGACACACATCCCCGCACAGGTGAGACAGACAGACAGACATAGGTAAGACGGGTGTCTTCTTACTGGTGTATAGTGAGTCCCCCTAGCCCCCAGGGTTCACATTCCAGAGGTGCTCTCTCTCTCTCTTTTGGGTATCTCCGCTATCCTTTTCTTTTTGAATGTCTCTTTCACGTCATATCACTGTTACATCATTCATGTGTTGCATCATTTAGACAGGCTGTGTGTGTGTGCGTGTGTGTATGCTTACCGTGTATGTGTACCGTGTGTGTCATTTCCCATGTCCAGAGCGCCTGCTGCAGTAGCAGTGAGTCAAGAGCCCAGTCATCGGTCAGTACCAGAGAGGTCCAGCGGGTCTTTCCCAGGATCCATCAGTGTGGTGTACAGAGACAAGGTCATGACTGCACTCTGACCCCTCCACCCTAACCTCTACAGCCCTGTCCCAAACCCACATCTAAATCTAAACTCTAACACATACATACACACATGCATACGAGACAACTGGAATAAAGATGGAGAGAGACAGAGAAACACTCTGGTTGTGGACTCATGGACCAAAATACATCCTCCTCCTCCTCATCACCATCATTACACACCAGCCTTGTCTACCATGTGTCTTCTCCATCAGATCACCACCATGCTGTGGAGACAGAAAGAGACTCCTAACAGAAAGAGAGAGACTTTAAACACAGAGATCTCTCTCTGAGTGGGTTGGACCATGATGTTTGATGTTCAGTACCTTGTTAGTTCATGCAATTGTTGTTGATACTTTAGTGGCTGAATGCTGCAAAGTCCTCAAATGTAACTGGGTAAGATTGAAATTCCGTTTATGCTTTACAAAACAATCATACCGCAACATTAATTTTCTGCCCAGTTAGCAGGTAGATTTGCTTTTAGCCAAATCCTTTTAGAGCAAGCCAAATAATTTGTTTTCAAAAGTTATCCTAGCTCAGGATTCACTGTTTGAATGTAAGATGCCAATCATTTGAGTGTGTGTGAAGTAGTCTGTGTCATCATTAACTGCTTTAACTAGGGATCACATGGTTCTACATTACATCTGTAGGGGAATATAGCTACTTTGGAAATCTCAGCTAAACGATGAAGGAAAATGTTCTCGTTAAATTCGTATCAGCAATATATACATTACAATATATACATTACAATGTCATGTTATGGAAGTCTTGCGTCTATCGCTGCATTTCTGCCTTTATTCTTCAGAGGCATGAATGTTGTGTGTGAGGGGTTCTGACTCAGCTGAATCAACCCCCATAGATACATAGAATGGCTCTGATGGCCTTGTTTACCTGTGTTAATGCTGATTGTGTTTACATCCTCTCCATGCTCAACATTACTTCCTGTTGCCTTAAAATTGTTACTCTTATCACAACCAGCCTTAGATCGGTTGCTACAGCCTTGTTGAATAAACACTCCTTAAACTCCTTCACTGAAGTTGAATAATGTACACGTGTACACACACACTGAATGACTGTTAAAATGATGTGCTATACACACACACACACACAGACTACCAAAGCACAGGTGGCTGAATGTACCTTAATTGGGGAAGACGGGTTCATAGAAAGTTATCAAATGTGGTTAAAGAAGGTGGAACAGGGTGCTGGTCTGGTTCTGGGTTTCTGGACTGTGTGTTTGAGTGTGATGTGCTGTCCCCAGTTTCCTTCGGCGTGGTCCTGACCTGGGAGGGGAGCAGCAGTTCAGTGTTGAGGAGAACGAGACGCCGTACTCTGGAAGCATACACCATTGCCACCGCAGACACACACACTACGACAACAGCCAGGAGACTTACTGTCACACACACAGCAAGAACAGTGAGTATACACACACGGGTATACACTCCACAGGCAGCCAGGTTATACACACCATGGGCAGCCAGGTTATACACACACGGGTATACACTCCACAGGCAGCCAGGTTATACACACCATGGACAGCCAGGTTATACACACCATGGGCAGCCAGGTTATACACACCATGGGCAGCCAGGTTATACACACCATGGGCAGCCATTTTATACATACCATGGGCAGCCAGGTTATACACACCACGGGCAGCCAGGTTATACACACCACGGGCAGCCAGGTTATACACACCACGGGCAGCCAGGTTATACACACCACGGGCAGCCAGGTTATACACACCACGGGCAGCCAGGTTATACACACCACGGGCAGCCAGGTTATACACACCACGGGCAGCCAGGTTATACACACCACGGGCAGCCAGGTTATACACACCACGGGCAGCCATTTTATACACACCACGGGCAGCCAGGTTATACACACCACGGGCAGCCAGGTTATACACACCACGGGCAGCCAGGTTATAGACACCACGGCAGCCAGGTTATACACTCCACAGGCAGCCAGGTTATACACACCACGGGCAGCCAGGTTATACACACCACGGGCAGCCAGGTTATACACACCACGGGCAGCCAGGTTATACACACCACGGGCAGCCAGGTTATACACACCACGGGCAGCCAGGTTATACACACCACGGGCAGCCATTTTATACACACCACGGGCAGCCAGGTTATACACGCCAAGTTATAGACACCACAGGC
Source organism: Oncorhynchus gorbuscha (assembly GCF_021184085.1). NCBI lineage: Eukaryota > Metazoa > Chordata > Actinopteri > Salmoniformes > Salmonidae > Oncorhynchus > Oncorhynchus gorbuscha. Next base: position 84,457,425 of record NC_060187.1, read on the forward strand.
AGGCAGGTTATACACACCACGGGCAGCCATTTTATACTCACCACGGGCAGGCAGGTTATACACACCACAGGCAGGCAGGTTATACACACCACGGGCAGCCAGGTTATACACACCACGGGCAGCCAGGTTTCACATGCCTCGGCAGCCAGGTTATACACGCCACAGCAGCCAGGTTAGACACACCTCGGCGGCCAGGTTATACACGCCACGGCACCAGTTTATACACGCCACGGCGGCCAGTTTACACACGCCACGGCGGCCAGTTTACACACGCCACGGCGGCCAGTTTACACACGCCACGTCGGCCAGTTTATACACGCCACGGCAGCCAGGTTATACACGCCACGGCAGCCAGGTTATACACACCACGGCAGCCAGGTTATAGACACCACGTTATACACACCGCGTCGGCCAGGTTATACACACCACGGCAGCCAGGTTTCACACGCCTCGGCAGCCAGGTTATACACGCCACGGCAGCCAGGTTACACACGCCACGGCAGCCAGGTTACACACGCCACGGCAGCCAGGTTACACACACCACGGCAGCCAGGTAATACACACACCACGGCAGCCAGGTTACACACATAATGGCAACCAGGTTATACACACCATGGCAGCCCGGTTATACACTCCTCGGCAGCCAGGTTATACACACCACGGCAGCCAGGTTACACACGCCACGGCAGCCAGGTTACACACGCCACGGCAGCCAGGTTACACACACCACGGCAGCCAGGTAATACACACACCACGGCAGCCAGGTTACACACATAATGGCAACCAGGTTATACACACCACGGCGGCCCGGTTATACACTCCTCGGCAGCCAGGTTATACACACCACGGCAGCCAGTTTATACACACCACGGCAGCCAGGTTATAGACACCAGGTTATACACACCACGGCGGCCAGGTTATACACACCACGGCAGCCGGGTTTCACACACCACGGCAGCCAGGTTTCACACACCACGGCAGCCAGGTTTCACACACCACGTCAGCCAGGTTACACACACCACGGCAGCCAGGTTACACACACCACGGCAGCCAGGTTTCGCCACGTTATACACACCTCGGCAGCCAGGTTATACACCACGGCAGCCAGGTTTCACACGCCTCGGCAGCCAGGTTATACACGCCACGGCAGCCAGGTTACACACACCACGGCAACCAGGTAATACACACACCGCGGCACCCAGGTTATACACACCACCGCAGCCAGGTTACACACACCACGGCAGCCAGGTTACACACACCACGGCAGCCAGTTTATACACACCACGGCGGCCAGGTTATACACACCACGGCAGCCAGGTTACACACACCACTGCAGCCAGGTTATACACACCACGGCAGCCAGGTTATACACGCCTCGGCAGACAGGATATACACGCCTCGGCAGACAGGATATACACGCCACGGCAGCCAGGTTATACACGCCACGGCAGCCAGGTTATACACGCCACGGCAGCCAGGTTATACACGCCACGGCAGCCAGGTTACACACACCACGGCAGCCAGGTTACACACACCACGGCAGCCAGGTTACACACGCCACGGCAGCCAGGTATTACACACCACGGCAGCCAGGTTACACACACCACGGCAGCCAGGTTACACACACCACGGCATCCAGGTTACACACACCACGGCATCCAGGTTACACACACCACGGCATCCAGGTTACACACATCACGGCAGCCAGGTTACACACACCACGGCAGCTAGGTAATACACACACCACGGCACCCAAGTTATACACACCACGGCAGCCAGGTTATACACGCCATGTTAGACACACCACGGCAGCCAGGTTATAGACACCACGTTATACACACCGCGGCAGCCAGGTTATACACACCACGGCAGCCAGGTTATACACACCACGGCAGCCAGGTTTCACACACCACGGCAGCCAGGTTTCACACACCACGGCAGCCAGGTAATACACGCACCACGGCAGCCAGGTTACACGCACCACGGCAGCCAGGTTACACGCACCACGGCAGCCAGGTTACACGCACCACGGCAGCCAGGTTACACGCACCACGGCAGCCAGGTTACACGCACCACGGCAGCCAGGTAATACACGCACCACGGCAGCCAGGTAATACACGCACCACGGCAGCCAGGTTACACGCACCACGGCAGCCAGGTTACACGCACCACGGCAGCCAGGTTACACGCACCACGGCAGCCAGGTTACACGCACCACGGCAGCCAGGTTACACGCACCACGGCAGCCAGGTTACACGCACCACGGCAGCCAGGTTACACGCACCACGGCAGCCAGGTTACACGCACCACGGCAGCCAGGTTTCACGCACCACGGCAGCCAGGTTTCACACACCACGGCAGCCAGGTTACACACACCACGGCAGCCAGGTTACACACACCACGGCAGCCAGGTTACACACACCACGGCAGCCAGTTTACACACACCACGGCAGCCAGGTTATACACACCAGGTTATACACACCACGGCGGCCAGGTTATACACACCACGGCGGCCGGGTTATACACACCACGGCAGCCAGGTTACACACACCACGGCAGCCAGGTTATACACACCACCGCAGCCAGGTTACACACACCACGGCAGCCAGGTTACACACACCACGGCAGCCAGTTTATACACACCACGGCAGCCAGGTTATACACACCAGGTTATACACACCACGGCGGCCAGGTTATACACACCACGGCAGCCGGGTTTCACACACCACGGCAGCCAGGTTACACACACCACTGCAGCCAGGTTACACACACCACGGCAGCCAGGTTACACACACCACGGCAGCCAGGTTACACACACCACGGCAGCCAGGTTATAAACGCCACGGCAGCCAGGTTATACACACCACCGCAGCCAGGTTACACACACCACGGCAGCCAGGTTACACACACCACGGCAGCCAGGTTACACACACCACGGCAGCCAGGTTACACACGCCACGGCAGCCAGGTATTACACACCACGGCAGCCAGGTTATACACACCACGGCAGCCAGGTTATACACGCCATGTTAGACACACCACGGCAGCCAGGTTATAGACACCACGTTATACACACCGCGGCAGCCAGGTTATACACACCACGGCAGCCAGGTTTCACACACCACGGCAGCCAGGTAATACACGCACCACGGCAGCCAGGTTACACGCACCACGGCAGCCAGGTTACACGCACCACGGCAGCCAGGTTACACGCACCACGGCAGCCAGGTTACACGCACCACGGCAGCCAGGTTTCACACACCACGGCAGCCAGGTAATACACGCACCACGGCAGCCAGGTTACACACACCATGGCAGCCAGGTTACACGCACCACGGCAGCCAGGTTACACGCACCACGGCAGCCAGGTTATACACACCACGGCAGCCAGGATACACACACCACGGCAGCCAGGTTACACACATAATGGCAGCCAGGTTACACACACCACGGCAGCTAGGTAATACACACCACGGCAGCCAGGTTATACACGCCACGGCAGCCAGGTTATACACACCACGGCATCCAGGTTACACACACCACGGCATCCAGGTTACACACACCACGGCATCCAGGTTATACACACCACGGCAGCCAGGTTATACACACCACGGCAGCCAGGATACACACACCACGGCAGCCAGGTTACACACATAATGGCAGCCAGGTTACACACACCACGGCAGCTAGGTAATACACACCACGGCAGCCACGTTATACACACCACGGCAGCCAGGTTATACACGCCACGGCAGCCAGGTTATACACGCCACGGCAGCCAGGTTATACACGCCACGGCAGCCAGGTTATACACACCACGGCAGCCAGGATATACACACCACGGCAGCCAGGTTATACACTCCAGGTTATACACACCACGGCAGCCAGGTTATACACTCCAGGTTATACACACCACGGCAGCCAGGTTATACACACCACCGCAGCCAGGTTACACACACCACGGCAGCCAGGTTACACACACCACGGGCAGCCAGGTTACACGCACCACGGCAGCCAGGTTACACACATCACGGCAGCCAGGTTACACACACCACGGCAGCTAGGTTACACACACCACGGCAGCCAGGTATACACACCACGGCAGCCAGGTTATACACGCCATGTTACACACACCACGGCAGCCAGGTTATAGACACCAGGTTATACACACCACGGCAGCCAGGTTTCACACACCACGGCAGCCAGGTTTCACACACCACGGCAGCCAGGTTTCACACACCATGGCAGCCAGGTAATACACGCACCACGGCAGCCAGGTTACACGCACCACGGCAGCCAGGTTACACGCACCACGGCAGCCAGGTTACACGCACCACGGCAGCCAGGTTACACGCACCACGGCAGCCAGGTTACACGCACCACGGCAGCCAGGTTACACGCACCACGGCAGCCAGGTTACACGCACCACGGCAGCCAGGTTACACGCACCACGGCAGCCAGGTTACACGCACCACGGCAGCCAGGTTTCACGCACCACGGCAGCCAGGTTACACGCACCACGGCAGCCAGGTTACACACACCACGGCAGCCAGGTTACACACACCACGGCAGCCAGGTTACACACACCACGGCAGCCAGGTTACACACACCACGGCAGCCAGGTTACACACACCACGGCAGCCAGGTTTACACACCACGGCAGCCAGGTTATACACACCAGGTTATACACACCACGGCGGCCAGGTTATACACACCACGGCAGCCAAGTTACACACACCACGGCAGCCAGGTTACACACACCACGGCAGCCAGGTTACACACACCACGGCAGCCAGGTTACACACACCACGGCAGCCAGTTTATACACACCACGGCAGCCAGGTTATACACACCAGGTTATACACACCACGGCAGCCAGGTTATACACACCACGGCAGCCGGGGTTCACACACCACGGCAGCCAGGTTTCACACACCACTGCAGCCAGGTTATACACACCACGGCAGCCAGGTTATACACGCCACGGCAGACAGGATTACACACCACGGCAGCCAGGTTAAACGCCACGGCAGCCAGGTTATACACACCACGGCAGCCAGGTTACACACACCACGGCAGCCAGGTTACACACAACGGCAGCCAGGTTACACACACCACGGCAGCCAGGTTACACACGCCACGGCAGCCAGGTATTACACACCACGGCAGCCAGGTTATACACACCACGGCAGCCAGGTTATACACGCCATGTTAGACACACCACGGCAGCCAGGTTATAGACACCACGTTATACACACCGCGGCAGCCAGGTTATACACACCACGGCAGCCAGGTTTCACACACCACGGCAGCCAGGTTACACGCATAATGGCAGCCAGGTTACACACCACGGCAGCCAGGTTACACGCACCACGGCAGCCAGGTTATACGCACCACGGCAGCCAGGTTACACGCACCACGGCAGCCAGGTTTCACACACCACGGCAGCCAGGTAATACACGCCACGGCAGCCAGGTTACACACACCACGGCAGCCAGGTTACATGCACCACGGCAGCCAGGTTACACGCACCACGGCAGCCAGGTTATACACACCACGGCAGCCAGGATACACACACCACGGCAGCCAGGTTACACACATAATGGCAGCCAGGTTACACACACCACGGCAGCTAGGTAATACACACCACGGCAGCCAGGTTATACACGCCACGGCAGCCAGGTTATACACACCACGGCATCCAGGTTACACACACCACGGCATCCAGGTTACACACACCACGGCATCCAGGTTATACACACCACGGCAGCCAGGTTATACACACCACGGCAGCCAGGATACACACACCACGGGCAGCCAGGTTACACACATAATGGCAGCCAGGTTACACACACCACGGCAGCTAGGTAATACACACCACGGCAGCCACGTTATACACACCGCGTCGGCCAGGTTATACACACCACGGCAGCCAGGTTTCACACGCCACGGCAGCCAGGTTTCACACGCCTCGGCAGCCAGGTTATACACGCCACGGCAGCCAGGTTACACACACCACGGCAACCAGGTTACACACACCACGGCACCCAGGTTTATACACACCACGGCAGCCAGGTTATACACGCCACGGCAGCCAGGTTATACACGCCACGGCAGCCAGGTTATACACACCACGGCAGCCAGGATATACACACCACGGCAGCCAGGTTATACACTCCAGGTTATACACACCACGGCAGCCAGGTTATACACTCCAGGTTATACACACCACGGCAGCCAGGTTATACACACCACCGCAGCCAGGTTACACACACCACGGGCAGCCAGGTTACACACACCACGGGCAGCCAGGTTACACACACCACGGGCAGCCAGGTTACACGCACCACGGCAGCCAGGTTACACACATCACGGCAGCCAGGTTACACACACCACGGCAGCTAGGTAATACACACACCACGGCACCCAAGTTATACACACCACGGCAGCCAGGTTATACACGCCATGTTAGACACACCACGGCAGCCAGGTTATAGACACCAGGTTATACACACCACGGCAGCCAGGTTTCACACACCACGGCAGCCAGGTTTCACACACCACGGCAGCCAGGTTTCACACACCACGGCAGCCAGGTAATACACACACCACGGCAGCCAGGTAATACACACACCACGACAGCCAGGTAATACACACACCACGGCAGCCAGGTTACACACACCACTGCAGCCAGGTTACACACACCACGGCAGCCAGGTTACACACACCACGGCAGCCAGTTTATACACACCACGGCAGCCAGGTTATACACACCAGGTTATACACACCACGGCGGCCAGGTTATACACACCACGGCAGCCGGGTTTCACACACCACGGCAGCCAGGTTACACACACCACTGCAGCCAGGTTATACACACCACGGCAGCCAGGTTATACACGCCTCGGCAGACAGGATATACACGCCACGGCAGCCAGGTTATACACGCCACGGCAGCCAGGTTATACACACCACCGCAGCCAGGTTATACACACCACGGCAGCCAGGTTACACACACCACGGCAGCCAGGTTACACACACCACGGCAGCCAGGTTACACACGCCACGGCAGCCAGGTATTACACACCACGGCAGCCAGGTTATACACAACACGGCAGCCAGGTTACACACACCACGGCAGCCAGGTTACACACACCACGGCATCCAGGTTACACACATCACGGCAGCCAGGTTACACACACCACGGCAGCTAGGTAATACACACACCACGGCAGCCAAGTTATACACACCACGGCAGCCAGGTTATACACGCCATGTTAGACACACCACGGCAGCCAGGTTATAGACACCACGTTATACACACCGCGGCAGCCAGGTTATACACACCGCGGCAGCCAGGTTATACACACCACGGCAGCCAGGTTTCACACACCACGGCAGCCAGGTAATACACGCACCACGGCAGCCAGGTTACACGCACCACGGCAGCCAGGTTACACGCACCACGGCAGCCAGGTTACACGCACCACGGCAGCCAGGTTACACGCACCACGGCAGCCAGGTTTCACGCACCACGGCAGCCAGGTAATACACGCACCACGGCAGCCAGGTTACACAAACCACGGCAGCCAGGTTACACGCACCACGGCAGCCAGGTTACACGCACCACGGCAGCCAGGTTACACGCACCACGGCAGCCAGGTTACACGCACCACGGCAGCCAGGTTACACGCATCACGGCAGCCAGGTTACACGCATCACGGCAGCCAGGTTACACACACCACGGCAGCCAGGTTACACACATCACGGCAGCCAGGTTACACACACCACGGCAGCTAGGTAATACACACACCACGGCACCCAAGTTATACACACCACGGCAGCCAGGTTATACACGCCATGTTAGACACACCACGGCAGCCAGGTTATAGACACCAGGTTATACACACCACGGCAGCCAGGTTTCACACACCACGGCAGCCAGGTTTCACACACCACGGCAGCCAGGTTTCACACACCACGGAAGCCAGGTAATACACACACCACGACAGCCAGGTTACACACACCACGGCAGCCAGGTTACACGCACCACGGCAGCCAGGTTACACGCACCACGGCAGCCAGGTTACACACGCCATGGCAGCCAGGTTATACACGCCACAGGCAGCCAGGTTATAGACACCAGAGGCAGCCAGGTAATAGACACCAGGTTATTAACGCCACGGCAGCCAGGTTATAGACACCAGGTTATACACGCCACGGCAGCCAGGTTATACACACCACGGCATCCAGGTTACTCACACCACGGCAGCCAGGTTATACACGCCACGGCAGCCAGGTTATACACACCACGGCATCCAGGTTACACACACCACGGCATCCAGGTTACACACACCACGGCATCCAGGTTATACACACCACGGCAGCCAGGTTATACACACCACGGCAGCCAGGATACACACACCACGGCAGCCAGGTTACACACATAATGGCAGCCAGGTTACACACACCACGGCAGCTAGGTAATACACACCACGGCAGCCACGTTATACACACCGCGTCGGCCAGGTTATACACACCACGGCAGCCAGGTTTCACACGCCTCGGCAGCCAGGTTATACACGCCACGGCAGCCAGGTTACACACACCACGGCAACCAGGTAATACACACACCGCGGCACCCAAGTTATACACACCACGGCAGCCAGGTTATACACGCCACGGCAGCCAGGTTATACACGCCACGGCAGCCAGGTTATACACGCCACGGCAGCCAGGTTATACACACCACGGCAGCCAGGATATACACACCACGGCAGCCAGGTTATACACTCCAGGTTATACACACCACGGCAGCCAGGTTATACACTCCAGGTTATACACACCACGGCAGCCAGGTTATACACACCACCGCAGCCAGGTTACACACACCACGGCAGCCAGGTTACACACACCACGGGCAGCCAGGTTACACGCACCACGGCAGCCAGGTTACACACATCACGGCAGCCAGGTTACACACACCACGGCAGCTAGGTAATACACACACCACGGCACCCAAGTTATACACACCACGGCAGCCAGGTTATACACGCCATGTTAGACACACCACGGCAGCCAGGTTATAGACACCAGGTTATACACACCACGGCAGCCAGGTTTCACACACCACGGCAGCCAGGTTTCACACACCACGGCAGCCAGGTTTCACACACCACGGCAGCCAGGTAATACACACACCACGGCAGCCAGGTAATACACACACCACGGCAGCCAGGTAATACACACACCACGACAGCCAGGTAATACACACACCACGGCAGCCAGGTTACACACACCACGGCAGCCAGGTTACACACACCAGCCAGGTTACACACACCACGGCAGCCAGTTTATACACACCACGGCAGCCAGGTTATACACACCAGGTTATACACACCACGGCGGCCAGGTTATACACACCACGGCAGCCGGGTTTCACACACCACGGCAGCCAGGTTACACACACCACTGCAGCCAGGTTATACACACCACGGCAGCCAGGTTATACACGCCTCGGCAGACAGGATATACACGCCACGGCAGCCAGGTTATACACGCCACGGCAGCCAGGTTATACACACCACCGCAGCCAGGTTATACACACCACGGCAGCCAGGTTACACACACCACGGCAGCCAGGTTACACACGCCACGGCAGCCAGGTTACACACGCCACGGCAGCCAGGTATTACACACCACGGCAGCCAGGTTATACACAACACGGCAGCCAGGTTACACACACCACGGCATCCAGGTTACACACATCACGGCAGCCAGGTTACACACACCACGGCAGCTAGGTAATACACACACCACGGCAGCCAAGTTATACACACCACGGCAGCCAGGTTATACACGCCATGTTAGACACACCACGGCAGCCAGGTTATAGACACCACGTTATACACACCGCGGCAGCCAGGTTATACACACCGCGGCAGCCAGGTTATACACACCACGGCAGCCAGGTTTCACACACCACGGCAGCCAGGTAATACACGCACCACGGCAGCCAGGTTACACACACCACGGCAGCCAGGTTACACGCACCACGGCAGCCAGGTTACACGCACCACGGCAGCCAGGTTTCACACACCACGGCAGCCAGGTAATACACGCACCACGGCAGCCAGGTTACACAAACCACGGCAGCCAGGTTACACGCACCACGGCAGCCAGGTTACACGCACCACGGCAGCCAGGTTACACGCACCACGGCAGCCAGGTTACACGCACCACGGCAGCCAGGTTACACGCATCACGGCAGCCAGGTTACACGCATCACGGCAGCCAGGTTACACACACCACGGCAGCCAGGTTACACACATCACGGCAGCCAGGTTACACACACCACGGCAGCTAGGTAATACACACACCACGGCACCCAAGTTATACACACCACGGCAGCCAGGTTATACACGCCATGTTAGACACACCACGGCAGCCAGATTATAGACACCAGGTTATACACACCACGGCAGCCAGGTTTCACACACCACGGCAGCCAGGTTTCACACACCACGGCAGCCAGGTTTCACACACCACGGAAGCCAGGTAATACACACACCACGACAGCCAGGTTACACACACCACGGCAGCCAGGTTACACGCACCACGGCAGCCAGGTTACACGCACCACGGCAGCCAGGTTACACACGCCACGGCAGCCAGGTTATACACGCCACAGGCAGCCAGGTTATAGACACCAGAGGCAGCCAGGTAATAGACACCAGGTTATTAACGCCACGGCAGCCAGGTTATAGACACCAGGTTATACACGCCACGGCAGCCAGGTTATACACACCACGGCATCCAGGTTACACACACCACGGCATCCAGGTTACACACACCACGGCAGCCAGGTTATACACACCACGGCAGCCAGGTTATACACACCACGGCAACCAGGATATACACACCACGGCATCCAGGTTACACACACCACGGCAGCCAGGTTACACACATAATGGCAGCCAGGTTACACACACCACGGCAGCTAGGTAATACACACCACGGCAGCCAGGTTATACACGCCACGTTATACACACCGCGTCGGCCAGGTTATACACACCACGGCAGCCAGGTTTCACACGCCTCGGCAGCCAGGTTATACACGCCACGGCAGCCAGGTTAGACACCACGGCATCCAGGTTATTGACACCACGGCAGCCAGGTTACACATACCACGGCAGCCAGGTTAGACACCACGGCAGCCAGGTTAGACACCACGGCATCCAGGTTATTGACACCACGGCAGCCAGGTTACACATACCACGGCAGCCAGGTTAGACACCACGGCAGCCAGGTTAGACACCACGGCATCCAGGTTATTGACACCACGGCAGCCAGGTTACACATACCACGGCAGCCAGGTTAGACACCACGGCATCCAGGTTAGACACCACGGCATCCAGGTTATTGACACCACGGCAGCCAGGTTACACATACCACGGCAGCCAGGTTAGACACCACGGCAGCCAGGTTAGACACCACGGCATCCAGGTTATTGACACCACGGCAGCCAGGTTACACATACCACGGCAGCCAGGTTAGACACCACGGCAGCCAGGTTAGACACCATGGCATCCAGGTTATTGACACCACGGCAGCCAGGTTAGACACCACGGCAGCCAGGTTAGACACCACGGCATCCAGGTTATTGACACCACGGCATCCAGGTTATTGACACCACGGCAGCCAGGTTAGACACCACGGCATCCAGGTTATTGACACCACAGCATCCAGGTTATTGACACCACGGCATCCAGGTTATTGACACCACGGCAGCCAGGTTAGACACCACGGCATCCAGGTTAGACACCACGGCATCCAGGTTATTGACACCACAGCATCCAGGTTATATGTTAACACTGTGTGTGTGTTTAGAACACAGAGCCCCTCCCTGTCCTGTAGATGAGTTGGATCTCTGTCTGCACAACCCCCTGGAGACAGACAGCAACACCTCTCCCTGGCCTTCACTACATGTCAACATGGACAACAAGGTACGGTTACACACCAGGTCAGACATATTTAAGCAGTTATTTTATTACACATTTAGACTCTGCCTCTCTCTCATCTCTCAGGCAGAGGAGAAGCAGTTGTCTGAGAAGTCTCTCCAGCCCTCCTCTCCCCGCAGCTCTCCAGACCATCTCAAGTGTAACATCTACAAAGCTCAGATGGAGGCTGTCTTTAGGGTGAGTACTGACCCCTAGTGAGTGACGGAGGCTGTCTATTGTTGAAGGAATTTAATTCCTGTGTTTTAATTCCCAATTACAATTAAACACTCTGTCAATTCATAAGAATTTGTAAGACCCTTATTTTATTTGAATGGACAGAGCCCGGTCTTAAAAGTCAAGTAACAGCCTTTATTCAAAAGAGTACTAAGTACACACACATTTTACCACAGGTTATAAACTGAAAATGACGTCAGCGTTTTCTAAATGTTCCGTCTCTTCTTGACACTGGTAGAAAGGCTCTATAGCTCTCAAGCCTTCCCTCCTCGCCTAGAGCCAAGGTCAGTCAGTGTAGATAAGCATTCTAGACAGTCTGGAGATATAGTTCATTAATTTGTACCAAGGAACAATATTGTTCTAAACTCTTGACCACATTCACTACATTATATTCAATACTGGGATCAAGAGAGAAAATTCATTCATGTACAGTAGCATAATAGTATTTTGATTAGTACATCCTGATTGAAATGTATACATAATTAGTCATTATAGATAAAAATTCCCAAAACATCTATAAAGTGAGTTGACACGTAGTGAGTGACGGAGGCTGTCTATAGAGTGAGTTCTGACACCTAGTGATGGAGCCTGTTTATAGAGTGAGTACTGACACCTAGTGATGGAGGCTGTCTATAGAGTGATTACTGACACCTAGTGATGGAGGCTGTCTATAGAGTGATTACTGACACCTAGTGATGGAGGCTGTCTATAGAGTGATTACTGACACCTAGTGATGGAGGCTGTCTATAGAGTGATTACTGACACCTAGTGATGGAGGCTGTCTATAGAGTGATTACTGACACCTAGTGATGGAGGCTGTCTATAGAGTGATTACTGACCCCTAGTGATGGAGGCTGTCTATAGAGTGAGTTCTGACACCTAGTGATGGAGGCTGTCTATAGAGTGAGTACTGACACCTAGTGATGGAGGCTGTCTATAGAGTGAGTACTGACACCTAGTGATGGAGGCTGTCTATAGAGTGAGTACTGACACCTAGTGATGGAGGCTGTCTATAGAGTGAGTACTGACACCTAGTGATGGAGGCTGTCTATAGAGTGAGTTCTGACACCTAGTGAGTGACGGAGGCTGTCTATAGAGTGAGTTCTGACACCTAGTGCGTGACGGAGGCTGTCTATAGAGTGAGTACTGACACCTAGTGATGGAGGCTGTCTATAGAGTGAGTACTGACCCTATTGAATGACAGAGGCTGTCTATAAAGTGAGTTCTGACACCTAGTGAGTAACAGAGGCTGTCTATAGAGTGAGTTCTGACACCTAGTGATGGAGCCTGTTTATAGAGTGAGTACTGACCCCTAGTGATGGAGGCTGTCTATAGAGTGAGTACTGACACCTAGTGATGGAGGCTGTCTATAGAGTGAGTACTGACCCCTAGTAATGGAGACTGTCTATAGAGTGAGTTCTGACACCTAGTGATGGAGGCTGTCTATAGAGTGAGTACTGACCCTATTGAATGACAGAGGCTGTCTATAAAGTGAGTTCTGACACCTAGTGAGTAACAGAGGCTGTCTATAGAGTGAGTTCTGACACCTAGTGATGGAGCCTGTTTATAGAGTGAGTACTGACCCCTAGTAATGGAGACTGTCTACAGAGTGAGTACTGACACCAAGTGATGGAGGCTGTCTATAAAGTGAGTTCTGACACCTAGTGAGTGACGGAGGCTGTCTATAGAGTGAGTTCTGACCCCTAGTGAGTGACGGAGGCTGTCTATAAAGTGAGTTCTGACACCTAGTGCGTGACGGAGGCTGTCTATAGAGTGAGTACTGACACCAAGTGATGGAGGCTGTCTATAGAGTGAGTACTGACCCCTTGTAATGGAGACTGTCTATAGAGTGAGTTCTGACACCTAGTGATGGAGGCTGTCTATAGAGTGAGTACTGACCCTATTGAATGACAGAGGATGTCTATAAAGTGAGTTCTGACACCTAGTGAGTAACAGAGGCTGTCTATAGAGTGAGTACTGACACCTAGTGATGAAGGCTGTCTATAGAGTAAGTTCCGACCCTATTGAGTGTGTGTTTGCAGTAGCCATGTAAAAACTAACATCCTCTCTCATCCTCTTCTCCTCCTGTCCTCTCCTCTTCTCTCATCCACCTCTTCTCTTCTCTCTCATCCACCTCTTCTCTTCTCTCTCATCCTCCTCTTCTCTTCTGTCATCCTCCTGTCCTCTCCTCTTCTTCTGTCATCCTCCTATCCTCTCCTCTTCTCTCATCCTCCTCTCCTCTTCTTCTCTCATCCTCCTCTCCTCTTCTTCTGTCATCCTCCTGTCCTCTCCTCTTCTTCTGTCATCCTCCTGTCCTCTCCTCTTCATCTGTCATCCTCCTGTCCTCTCCTCTGTTGTCATCCTCTCCCCTTCTTCTGTCATCCTCCTGTCCTCTCCTCTTCTTCTGTCATCCTTCTGTCATCCTCCTGTCCTCTCCTCTTATTCTGTCATCCTCCTATCCTCTTCTTCGGCCATCCTCCTGTCCTCTCCTCTTCTCCCATCCTCTGTCATCCTCCTGTCCTCTCCTCTTCATCCTCTCTTGATGAAGGATGCTCCGCTGACACCCAGAGGGAAGACCTGTAGTCAGGAGATCAATGACAGGCCAGTACTAGCAGTGATACAATACTCCTCCCAGTGTGTGTGTTTGATGGTGGATGATAATGGTATGTGTGTATCTCAGGTATCAGAGCTCCAGTCAGGACTCTCGAGACTCTGCCACTTCCAGTCTGACCACAGAGAAAACCTCCCTCCGCCCTGACCACAACTCAACCACAGACAGACCCGCCAAGTCTAACCCTAACACCAACCGCAGGAAAAGACTGGTCAGACAGTTCAGCTTGTAAGTATGGCAGGGTATTCACAACCTGCTCTGGGATTCCATACGATGCTCACAGCTGTGTCCTGTACTCAAAGTACTGTCATAACCTAGCCACTACACAAAAACCTATGATGTTAGTTATTCACTACTCATGTGATACATTTAGAATGCTGTGGCTGAACACTGTCCTGTAATTGGTCCTCAGTAACCATGAGGACGAGGATAATCTCCCAGAGGCCCTTGCAGCGATCTCTTCCCGGAGCACTGGGAAGTGTGGATCTAACAACTCACTGGACAACCAGACACAACCCTCCATATACCCTCAGGAAACAAACACACAGGTTATCATACCCCAGAGCACTCAACAACACACACTTTTCATAGCAGAGCATTTGTCCATTTGGATCAGAGCTTGTCTAAGCAAATACCAGGATAATAGTGGATTGTGAACTAAACTGTTTTGTGTGTGTTGCAGATGGACATGCCGATACTGGAGCTGAGGAGTCCATGCTGTGAGCGTTCTCACTCTCCCCACCTCTCCCCTTCCTTCTACCACACCTCCATCCCTCCCCTGGTACCCTGCCTCTCCTCTCACATCAACAGGTAACACCCATTCAGGTTACACACACACACTCAGGTTACAGACACACTTAACACACAAATCCCAGTCATGTAACATTCCTCATGATGATCTGTGTGTGTGTGTCCCTGTCTGTGTGTGTGTCTGTATTTAGCGGGGAGGAGATGAGGTTGGGCAGAGAGAAGATTCTCAGGGCTCTCCTGATGACGGAGCTCTGAGTCCGTGACCCCTATGACATCATGGATGCCTCATGGACCTGGTGTGAGACGACCTTCAGGAGTCCCACGTCCACTGGCTGCACTCAGCAGTCAGCATTTACTGTACATAATGCAGTCAACCTTTCTAGATTTGCATACAAAATAATTTGCTTAAGTGTTATTTTAAAAGGAACATTTTTTATGTCTACCCACACTACACCCTGTAAAAACATGCTCCCACACTACACACCCTGTAATAACATGCTCCCACACTACACACCCTGTAATAACATGCTCCCACACTACACACCCTGTAATAACATGCTCCCACACTACACACCCTGTAATAACATGCTCCCACACTACACACCCTGTAATAACATGCTCCCACACTACACACCCTGTAATAACATGCTCCCACACTACACACCCTGTAATAACATGCTCCCACACTACACACCCTGTAATAACATGCTCCCACACTACACACCCTGTAATAACATACTCCCACACTACACACCCTGTAATAACATGCTCCCACACTACACACCCTGTAATAACATGCTCCCACACTACACACCCTGTAATAACATGCTCCCACACTACACACCCTGTAATAACATGCTCCCACACTACACACCCTGTAATAACATGCTCCCACACTACACAACCTGTAATAACATGCTCCCACACTACACACCCTGTAATAACATGCTCCCACACTACACACCCTGTAATAACATGCTCCCACACTACACACCCTGTAATAACGTGTTCCCACACTACACGCCCTGTAATAACATACTCCCACACTACACGCCCTGTAATAACATACTCCCACACTACACGCCCTGTAATAACATACTCCCACACTACACGCCCTGTAATAACATACTCCCACACTACACTCCCTGTAATAACATACTCCCACACTACACACCCTGTAATAACGTTCTCCCACACTACACACCCTGTAATAACGTGCTCCCACACTACACGCCCTGTAATAACATACTCCCACACTATACGCCCTGTAATAACGTGCTCCCACACTACACACCCTGTAACAACGTGCTCCCACACTACACAGCCTGTAATAACATGCTCCCACACTACACACCCTGTAATAACATGCTCCCACACTACACACCCTGTAATAACATGCTCCCACACTACACACCCTGTAATAACATGCTCCCACACTACACACCCTGTAATAACATGTTCCCACACTACACACCCTGTAATAACATGCTCCCACACTACACACCCTGTAATAACATGTTCCCACACTACACAACCTGTAATAACATGCTCCCACACTACACACCCTGTAATAACATGCTCCCACACTACACACCCTGTAATAACACACCCTGTAATAACATGTTCTGAGAGAATCACATATCCCTGCAGACAGACAGGCAGACTGACAGAGGGACAGGTGACGATGAAAGATGAATGTTAAAGTAGTAAGGTTACTGCTGCTACACAATCAAAGCCCTAACTGTTTAAATTATGACACAAACAATTTGTCATGACTTATTGTATTGTCATGTTGATCTGCTCTGATGAAACTGCTACATGCTGGTAACTGTTCCCAGGTGAAAATCTGCAGAGCTGCAGTCCCGGTCTTGTCCTGTAGATGGAGACAGACCCAAACAGACTGCAGCTTGGATCAGTTGTAGTTGCCCATAACCACTACCTGGATCAGGCCTTTTTACAGCCTCCTTATGGTTAATCTTAGAACTAATCTGATCCTAGGCCTGTGGTTACATGGAACTAACTGGTGAGTTTGGGTCAGAGCTCAGGTTATACAGCTCTGCCATGTTTCTGTGCAGTTCCTTATTGCTGTTATTGTCTATGTTCTATATCCCTGTGTTTAACCTTAATAAAGACAACATGTTAACTTTAACAAACATTCTGTTCTCTGCTCGCGAAGTGTGTTGGTGTGTATCAGGTGAATCAAGAGAAACTGGTGCATAAACAGGATCAGGTAGTGTTTTGGAGTGAGCGAGAATGTGGGTGGGGTCGTAGTGTTATACAAAGCTAGTTCTGCCCTCGGGGTCCTAGTGCTTCTTGTTTTCTCTCTTCCTCTACCCTCATCTCCCTCCATTTTTTACTGCTAGAGTTATGTTTCAGGATGACAATAGTACTGTTATAGTGTGAGAAAAGGTGTGTGAGGTACTGAGTCAGTACACCGTGGCAGGGAGTTCTCAGTCTTCCTCCTCAGCCACATTCTGTCAACAGCGGGCCTCACGTTAGCAGTACGAGAGAGGTGTGGGAGTGTGTGAACGCAGCAGATCACAGACCCACTCATCATAGGCTATTCACTCCAATTTGCTCACTTGATTGTTGTAATGAATAATGAATTCGCAGACAGTGCGTTTGATTGGTAAACAATGAGTTTCCCAGACAGGCTTGTTTCACATGTTCTATTTATTAGTGTCAGTGTGGTCACAGGAGAGTTCCCTGGACAGCCAGGGACCCACAGTCACAGCAGACATCAATGTATTACATCATTATGGGCCATTTATAGCTCTACTGTCTAATCTGGCCTTCATGGGAGTAAAACACACTGGTGTCAATAGTCTGAAGCGCGGTCCTCTCCTTGCCTCATCTCCTTAGTCTGCACTGATCTGAAAACTCATGATAGATGAGAACAATGTCCATTTATGTCAGTGAAGTAGACTGTTGAGATGCAGGCACAGTGGCATTACAGTAAGGAACCAGAGAGCACAGTGGTAAATCTCCATCACAGTGAGTTGGGACCGAGCTGGGTAAGGCAATAGGAAATGGTGGGAAAAGTACTCAATTGTCATACTTGAGTAAAAGTGAAGATGACTTAATCGAAAATTACTTTAGTAAAAGTCTAAAAGTATCTGGTTTTAAATGTCCTTAAGTACAGTGGTGGAAAAAGTACTCAACTGTCGTAAAAAAAAATAATTCATTAACAAACGCAGTATTTTCTTTTCTTGAGTCTGCCAGATCAGAGGCAGTAGGGATTACAACACGTTATATTGATAGGTGTGTGAATTGGACCATATTACTGTCCTGCCTGAGCATTCCAAATGTAACTTGTACTTTTGGGTGTCAGGGAAAATGTATGGAGTAGAAAGTACATACTTTTATTTCGTAACATAGTGGAGTAAAAGTAAAAGTTGTCAAAAATATAAATAGTAAAATAAAGTACAGATACCCCCCAAAAACTACTTAAGTAGTATTTTAAAGTATTTGTACTTAAGTACTTTACACCACCGGCAACAGGAATAGTAATCTCCTGGCTCTGGGCTCAGCTTGGCATCACATACAAAAGGCAAGGGTGGAGTGGAACTAGGCAAACATAAACAGGTTAGATGGGTGGGGTGTGGGAGTGATTCAGCATTTGACTTTTATGTCAGACACTATGCTGTTGATATACAGTATAATCTGTATAGTAATCTGATTGGTTAGCAGTGCTTTATATTTTCCATAACATGTAAACATCTGAGTGTAGCTTAGCACTACTAACTTCTTCATGCAGGAGGCTTCCTAATACAATGTTCTAGTATTGGATTGTACAACTATAGAAAGTATAAAGAAATAAAATGTAATATAACGTTTTCAGACAGACAGTATAAAATATATACATACAGTATCTAGAGAGAGTAGTGCACTATGCACATTCCTCTCTCTCTCACACACGCACACATCCACACACTTATACACACACACACATTCACAAGCACTTACACACATACACAAATGCATGCAAGTCATGAAGAAAGGTTCCGATGAATAATTAGTACTAAACGCAGCTCTACTTCTAACAGACGTCTCCTGAAGTGGTTGTAACATCTTAGAACGTCTCTCTAGAAAGCTTTTAAAAATACTATGTGCAATATAAGACAGAGCTGCTGTTTGGCTGAGGCAAAGCTCTGATATAAAATACATTTCTGCTCTCATGCATATACACTGTATATACCACAAAACTCAGACAGGGAACACACATCAGAGCTGGAGGCCAGGACATTCCCCACATGTCCTTTGGGGGGGTGCATGCTCACGTGTGTGTTGTGTGATATTGTGGTGCAGGCATGTCAAACTTTCGGCACAGTTTAATATCGAGAGCCATGTGTTATATATATTTATATATAAAAAAGGAAATATAACCACTTTTCACTGTGGCCCTCCAGATCTGGGTGAAACCCCAATCTGGCCCTTGTGGTAAAATGAGTTTGACACCCCTGGTATAGTGTGTGGGTAGTGAGTGTCAGTGTGTGGATCTTTGAGCCTTCTACAGCATGTTTAGGTCCAGGTAGTGCCCTCCCTGCTTGGTCAGGAGAGGGGGGAAGGGCATCAGAGCATCACCGCTGCTGGACTGACCAATCATACTGCTCAGTACAGGCAATGCCTCCATAGGACTCTACAGAGAGAGGGAGAGAGGCAGGGAGAGAGGGTGAGGAAGATAAAGAGAGGAAGTGAAAAGAGAAAGGAAAGGAGTCTATGTGGTTTGAAGGTTTCCTTGTCCCAGCACCAGAGGATTCCATCACCTAGTCCACCACCTCCCCACCTGACACTAGTACAGCAGTGATAACACTATCTATCACACTACAGCGCCCCGGGGAGGAAACGGGAACACGCCTTGGAAGGGCTGAGTCAGACAGCACCAGGTAGAAATTCACCATATAGAACAGGTACGGTTCTAGGTTCCACCAGAGAATGTGGTTAGAGCGTTGGGCCAGTAACCAAAATGGTTGCTAGGTCGAATCCCCGAGCTGACAAGGTAAAAATCTGTCGTTCTGCCCCTGAACAAGGTGGTTAGCCCACTGTTCCTTGGCCATCATTGTAAATAAGAATTTGTTCTTAACTGACTTACCTAGTTAAATTAAATAAACATATGATCCTAGATCTGAGGTTAGGATTGGGTGTGTGGTGTATTCTGATCCTAGAGGTTAGGATTGGGTTTGTGGGGTAATCTGATCCTAGATCTGAGGTTAGGATTGGGTGTGTGGTGTATTCTCATCCTAGAGGTTAGGATTGGGTTTGTGGGATAATCTGATCCTAGATCTGAGGTTAGGATTTGATGTGTGGGATAATCTGATCCTTGGGTTTGTGGGGTAATCTGATCTGCACTGTAAAAATATAGATGTCGAGAAGGAAATCAGCTGGAATAGGATTGTGAGTTTTCTCAACAAATATGTTGTTTAACAAACTCACAGTCCTATTGTAGCTGGTTGCCACAGATCTAGGATCAGATTATCCAACACACCCCATCCTAACCACAGATCTAGGATCAGATTACCCCCCCCCCACACACACACACACAATCCAAATGTGAATCATCAGGGGGTAGAAGACATCTGATCCTGGACCAGTGGTTGAGGGGGGAACATCTACTCTGTGTCCCGATCAACACAACCTTCTCTGGTGGAACCATCATCTTTTTTTACAGTGTGGTTTGGGGCATTGCAATCCCCCCTAGCTAGACTCTACGCCGTGACCCTCTAGTAACCCAGAATCTCAAACCACACCCACAACCACATCGTCCCGGAGACGAAGGAAAGGAGAAACGCCCCATGACCCTGTCAGCCAATCCTTACCTTCCGCCTGCCTAGGACACACCCCTTAAATACACACCCACTCTTTGGGCTGCGTGAGCAGGGTCCGGGAGGGATCGTGATCGTGCATGTTAGCATGAGCGTGCACAAGGCCATCCTCAGTAGCGTACTATAGTGTTGAGGGGGACAGAGACACAGGGGACTGAGACAGAGACAGGCTGGGCTGTGTGTTCAGAAGAGTCAGCCTTTACAAGATGATTACTGCTGATTTATCTACAGTATATAGTATCACCTCAACTTCCAAACTAGTGTTCATTAGCACAGGCTGAACTCACTGGCTATTTCCTAGTGTATCAGTGAGGAGCAGCCAAATCAAGTCCAAGCAGGCAGTGGAGATCCACCCAACAGAATGCCTGTGGGTGTTTGTGAGGGAGGGAACAGAACAGGGAGGGTAGACCTGACTAACTTGTTTGATAGCCTCCAGGTAAATACAGTGGATACCTGACAGTATAGTACACTCCTCCATTAGCAGATTGGAATACTTCCTTTGGATCGACCGTGAGACATGAGAGGACACGGCAACACATACTATACCGGTCACATTGCCCACACACACACTTTCTCTAACACACATGAATGTACACACAGTCTTGTATATCTAACTGTGTGGGGACACACAATTCAGTCTCATTCAAAATCAAATTTTTCGTAACCCCTAAACCTATCCTAACCTTAATGCTAAAACCTAACCCCTAACCCTAAAACTAACCCTAGCCCCTAAACCTAAACCTAATTCTAACCCTAAGACTAATTCCAACTTTAACCATAAACCTTATAGAAATAACGTTTCACCTTGTGGTGACTAACAACATGTTTGTTTACTATTCATGTGGGGACTTCCCCACAAATATAGTTAAACACATCCAAGTGCGCACACACACACACACACACACACACACACACACACACACACACACACACACACACACACACACACACACACACCCACACCCACACCCACACACACACACACACACACACACAGTTTACCTGGTATCCCTGAATGGTGTTGAGCAGTTCTTTATAGGCGAGGCCATGCATACGGACCACTCCCCCAGGGGAGGGCAGGGGGGTGGGAGAGGGGTAGTACCCTATAGTGTTGGGAGAACCTGGGGGACTGGAGAGAGGGAGAAGAGTGAGAAGAGAGGAGAGAGAGTAAGAAGAGAGTGAGAAGAGAGGAGAGAGAGAAGAGAGGAGGGAGAGAGGGAGAAGAGTGAGAAGAGAGGAGAGAGAGTAAGAAGAGAGTGAGAAGAGAGGAGAGAGAGAGGGTGAAGAGAGGAGGGAGAGAGGGTGAAGAGAGGAGGGAGAGAGGGAGAAGAGTGAGAAGAGAGGAGGGAGAGTAAGAAGAGAGTGAGAAGAGAGGAGAGAGAGAGGGTGAAGAGAGGAGGGAGAGAGGGAGAAGAGAGGAGAGAGAGTAAGAAGAGAGTGAGAAGAGAGGAGAGAGAGAAGAGAGGAGGGAGAGAGGGAGAAGAGTGAGAAGAGAGGGGGGAGAGTAAGAAGAGAGTGAGAAGAGAGGAGAGAGAGAGGGTGAAGAGAGGAGGGAGAGAGGGAGAAGAGTGAGAAGAGAGGAGAGAGAGGGTGAAGAGAGGAGGGAGAGAGGGAGAAGAGTGAGAAGAGAGGGCGGAGAGTAAGAAGAGCGTGAGAAGAGAGGAGAGAGAGGGTGAAGAGAGGAGGGAGAGAGGGAGAAGAGTGAGAAGAGAGGAGAGAGAGTAAGAAGAGAGTGAGAAGAGAGGAGAGAGAGAGGGTGAAGAGGAGGAGAGGAGGAGAGGGGAGGAGGTGGGAGGAGGAGGGGGGGAGGAGGAGGGAGGAGAAGGGGGAGGAGGGGGAGGAGGTGGGAGGAGGTGGGAGGAGGAAGAGGTGGGAGGAGGGAGGAGAAGGGGGGGAGGGAGGAGGAGGGGGAGGAGGAGGTGGGAGGAGGGAGGAGGAGGGGGGGAGGGAGGAGAAGGGGGAGGAGGAGGGGGAGGAGAGGGGAGGATGTGGGAGGAGGGAGGAGGAGGAGGAGGGAGGAGAAGGGGGAGGAGGGGGAGGAGGAGGAGGTGGGAGGAGGAGGGAGGAGGAGGAGAGGGGAGGAGAAGGGGGAGGAGAGGGGAGGAGGAGGAGGTGGGAGGAGGGAGGGGGAGGAGGAGAGGGGAGGGGGGGAGGAAGAATGAGGGGGAGGAGGGAGGAGGGGGAGAGGAGGGAGGAGGAGGGGGAGGAGGAGGAGGTGGGAGGAGGGAGGAGAGGAGGGAGGAGGAGGAGGGGGGGAGGAGGGAGGAGGAGGAGGGAGGGGGAGGAGGAGAGGGGAGGAGGGAGGAGGAGGGAGGAGGGGGAGGAGGAGGAGGGATTATTATTATTATTATATATTAGAAAGGTCATTGTGGTCTTAGTGCTGTTTGCTCTTCCTTCTGATACCACACTACTGTTCAGTCATTAACTACCCTCGTGTATGTCCCCTCCCTCCCAGCCCCCAAGCCACTTACAGTATATGACTGGATGGTTAATGGGGCTAACAGGGGGCTAACAGTTCTTATCTGGGGCACTGATATCATTAACTACCCTTGTGTATGTCCTTCCCCTTCCTTGTCCAACCCGTAATAGTCCTTACCTGGGATAGTATGCAGTGTAGTTCATGTAGAGCTGAGTGCTAGCTGGGTAGTAGGCGTGTCCAGGTCCTAGGGGGCGGGGACTCAGCAGCACCTGCCCAATGGGAGGGAATAGGCCGGCAGCCTCAGCCGGCATGATGGAAGGGATGTGTGGGAAGGAGTAGGAGGGAGGAGACAGACCTGGGAGGGGGGATTGTGGGTGGGTGGGGGGGGTAGTTAGACAACACGCCAAGGCAAGGACACGGAAAGGACACATGCCCAACACGGCACACAGAGAACTAGAGATCCCCTGGTCCCATCTAAAGATGGCTGCTGTAAGCAGACTACAGTGTGCTTCCCAGTCGTCTACAATGGCAATGTGACATGGTCCGGTCGTAGTTTGTTTCTAAAAGAGGCTTCTGCAAAAACGACCCTCCTCATTGAACACCTTTAACTTTCTACAGACGTGTGTTTGGGCTTGACTCCTGACCCCACTAATGACCTCAATATTATATCACCATGATTGTTTTACATTTGAGTAATTTAACAGATGCTCTCATCCAGTGAGACTTACAGTGTTGAGTGCACACATTTTCATACTGGTCCCCGGTCGGAATCAAAACCCACAACCCTGGAATTGCAAGTGCCATGCTCTACCAACTGAGCTACACGGGACTACACACCAGAGCTCAATGACTAGACATCACCATCACTACACACCAGAGCTCAATGACTAGACATCACCATCAGTACAAACCAGAGCTCAATGACTAGACATCACCATCAGTACAAACCAGAGCTCAATGACTAGACATCACCATCAGTACAAACCAGAGCTCAATGACTAGACATCACCATCAGTACAAACCAGAGCTCAATGACTAGACATCACCATCAGTACAAACCAGAGCTCAATGACTAGACATCACCATCAGTACAAACCAGAGCTCAATGACTAGACATCACCATCACTACACACCAGAGCTCAATGACTAGACATCACCATCAGTACAAACCAGAGCTCAATGACTAGACATCACCATCAGTACAAACCAGAGCTCAATGACTAGACATCACCATCAGTACACACCAGAGCTCAATGACTAGACATCACCATCACTACACACCAGAGCTCAATGACTAGACAACTCCATCACTACACACCAGAGCTCAATGACTAGACATCAGTACACGCCAGAGCTCAATGACTAGACAACTCCATCACTACACACCAGAGCTCAATGACTAGACATCCCCATCACTACACACCAGAGCTCAATGACTAGACATCAGTACACGCCAGAGCTCAATGACTAGACAACTCCATCACTACACACCAGAGCTCAATGACTAGACATCCCCATCACTACACACCAGAGCTCAATGACTAGACATCACCATCAGTACAAACCAGAGCTCAATGACTAGACATCACCATCAGTACAAACCAGAGCTCAATGACTAGACATCACCATCACTACACACCAGAGCTCAATGACTAGACATCACCATCACTACACACCAGAGCTCAATGACTAGACATCACCATCAGTACACACCAGAGCTCAATGACTAGACATCACCATCACTACACACCAGAGCTCAATGACTAGACATCACCATCAGTACACACCAGAGCTCAATGACTAGACATCACCATCACTACACACCAGAGCTCAATGACTAGACAACTCCATCACTACACACCAGAGCTCAATGACTAGACATCAGTACACGCCAGAGCTCAATGACTAGACAACTCCATCACTACACACCAGAGCTCAATGACTAGACATCCCCATCACTACACACCAGAGCTCAATGACTAGACATCAGTACACGCCAGAGCTCAATGACTAGACAACTCCATCACTACACACCAGAGCTCAATGACTAGACATCCCCATCACTACACACCAGAGCTCAATGACTAGACATCACCATCACTACACACCAGAGCTCAATGACTAGACATCTCCATCACTACACACCAGAGCTCAGCTCCACCCACCTCTCACACAGCCCCACTGATTGGACACACTCTGACTGAAAGACTCAAGCCCAATCCTAAATCAATCCTGAGTCCCTCCCTTCAACTCACTTTTGTAATATTGCTTACACACCTATCCAATACTTCCAGCACATTGGGATCCATTTGGAATTGGGCAAGAGGCCTCACACATGCCAAGCACACATAAACCATTGGAACACACTGTTTTTAATCAGAGTGTGTGAAGAAGATGTTTTCATTGAACAGTCAATGAACTACAGATTTCTCCCCGCATGCAAATTCACCAAAATCACACAGAATATTCCCAAACCACAAGGGGTAACACACACACTCACACCCCAGGTTCCTACCCCTCTGGTCAGGTCAGACGCTCCTACCCTCCCAGAGTTCTAGATCAGAGAGAACCCAGACAGAAAAGAAGACAGGGGGCAAGATTTAACCTCTGACCTCTATCCCCTCACCCTTTCCTGCCCCCTGGTCTGTGGCAGCCCACCTACCCTGCGGTCCCGAAGCGCCCAGCTCCCAGCAGCACTTACGTCTGGACTTACATGGCGGCGGGCTGAGCCCTGTCCCACTCCTGGTCCCGGTGTGTGTGTGAATGTGTGTGTGTGAGAGGGAGCCTCCCATCAACACCAGACCCATCTCTTCAGCGCTACAGGGGAACACCTCCACATAGCGGCTGTTAACCCCTCGCTTGCCAGCCTGGCCCGGACCAGACATCACCTGCTTGTGGATCCGCTGGGAGGCAGAGAAAGCCCGCTCTGCTGAACGCATCTGGATGAAACAGTCCCCTGACGGACGACCCTATGGAGATACACACACACAGCAGGGTAACTTTAGTATCAGTATGCATAGTGTGTGTGTGTGTGCGTGAGCAGGCTTATATAGTGTGTACCTACCTGTTGGTTGACCACCATGTGTACTCCGTGTGGTCTGATGTCGTGTGTGTATTCTCCTAGGAAGGCCAGTATGTCCTCTATGGTGGCGGTGTAGGGCAGCCCCCTCAGCCTGAGGCAGTCCCTCACACCACCAGGAGAGGGCAACAGAGACACAGAGGGCAACATTGACACCAGGGGAGCTGGAGCCACGGGGATCAGAGGGGCTGACGTGTACCTGTTCAACACCTACACACAGAGAGAGTTATACGGTTAGATGGTTATAAGTGCTGGTTCAGCAACAACATACACACATAAACAAGCATATTCTCTCTGGAGTTCCTGGTTTTAATCTGCCAGGGGTATTCCGATTAAGTGTGTAGGTGTGTGTGTCTGTATTGAAAAGGTGTGTGTGTGTTTGTGTGTTGACAGTAGGGATCTGGCTGGTTGCCAACAGGATATTACAATGTTTACCGTCCTGGAGAAGAACTGTAACCCAGCCCCCTCAGGGTCACTCACTACCACTGAACTCTGACCTCTTGACCTCTCACCTTCAGACATCGAAAACCACTAGAACATTTAAACCTGTACTGTGTAGGAGTCTAAAACCACTAGAACATTTAAACCTGTACTGTGTAGGAGTCTAAAACCACTAGAACATTTAAACCTGTACTGTGTAGGAGTCTAAAACCACTAGAACCTATAAACCTGTACTGTGTAGGAGTCTAAAACCACTAGAACATTTAAACCTGTACTGTGTAGGAGTCTAAAACCACTAGAACATTTAAACCTGTACTGTGTAGGAGTCTAAAACCGCTAGAACATTTAAACCTGTACTGTGTAGGAGTCTAAAACCACTAGAACATTTAAACCTGTACTGTGTAGGAGTCTAAAACCGCTAGAACATTTAAACCTGTACTGTGTAGGAGTCTAAAACCACTAGAACATTTAAACCTGTACTGTGTAGGAGTCTAAAACCACTAGAGCATATAAACCTGTACTGTGTAGGAGTCTAAGTGCATGGGAATGTTACTACACTGAGAGCTGAGACACCTGCTTATCAATGAATAGGGCTATTAAGACTATGAGAGGTGAGGTGAGGTGAGGTGAGTATGTGTGTGTGTGTGTGTGTGTGTGTGTGTGTGTGTGTGTGTGTGTGTGTGTGTGTGTGTGTGTGTGTGTGTGTGTGTGTGTGTATTAGGAGGGTAATCTTTCACAGACCAGATCATTTAAGTGTTTGCTCAACAAACCTCCCATTGACCGCACACACACACACACACACACACACACACACACACACACACACACACACACACACACACACACAC
Source organism: Oncorhynchus gorbuscha (assembly GCF_021184085.1). Classification (NCBI taxonomy): domain Eukaryota; kingdom Metazoa; phylum Chordata; class Actinopteri; order Salmoniformes; family Salmonidae; genus Oncorhynchus; species Oncorhynchus gorbuscha. The sequence continues at coordinate 84,485,628 of NC_060187.1, forward strand.
ACACACACACACACACACACACACACACACACACACAGCTACACACACACACAAACACGCACACACACACAGACACACACACACACACACTCGCTCATCCAGTTGTTAATTAAAGTAAATGCCCGTGTTCTATTGAAGCTCTGTGTCACACCCTTAAACCTTTAAATCCTCTGCTAAGGTTTCCTACAGAAACCCCCACCAGGACTATACCAACACACACACACGCACCAACACACACACATGCATGCGCACTCCCTCCCTCTCTCTTTCTACCTGTTGCACTTTAGCAGACAAAACAGACACACACGTTCCACCTCAACAGACAGACGCACATCCCTCCTCCAACACACAGACATACCTGTCGCACCTTAACAGACAGACAAACCCTCCCCCTCTTCATACCTGTTGCACCTTAACAGACAGACAAACCCTCCCCCTCTTCATACCTGTTGCACCTTAACAGACAGACAAACCCTCCCCCTCTTCATACCTGTTGCACCTTAACAGACAGACAAACCCTCCCCCTCTTCATACCTGTTGCACCTTAACAGACAGACAAACCCTCCCCCTCTTCATACCTGTCGCACCTTAACAGACAGACAAACCCTCCCCTCTTCATACCTGTCACACCTTAACAGACAGACAAACCCTCCCCCTCTTCATACCTGTTGCACCTTAACAGACAGACAAACCCTCCCCCTCTTCATACCTGTTGCACCTTAACAGACAGACAGACCCTCCCCCTCTTCATACCTGTTGCACCTTAACAGACAGACAAACCCTCCCCCTCTTCATACCTGTTGCACCTTAACAGACAGACAAACCCTCCCCCTCTTCCCTCCCCCTCTTCATACCTGTTGCACCTTAACAGACAGACAAACCCTCCCCCTCTTCATACCTGTTGCACCTTAACAGACAGACAAACCCTCCCCTCTTCATACCTGTTGCACCTTAACAGACAGACAAACCCTCCCCCTCTTCATACATGTTGCACCTTAACAGACAGACAAACCCTCCCCCTCTTCATACCTGTTGCACCTTAACAGACAGACAAACCCTCCCCTCTTCATACCTGTTGCACCTTAACAGACAGACAAACCCTCCCCCTCTTCATACCTGTTGCACCTTAACAGACAGACAAACCCTCCCCCTCTTCATACCTGTTGCACCTTAACAGATAGACAAACCCTCCCCTCTTCATACCTGTTGCACATTAACAGACAGACAAACCCTCCCCCTCTTCATACCTGTTGCACCTCAGCGGCGGTGCTCTTGAACAGCTCAATGTATCTCTTTCCCAGGATGTCTTTGTGCTTCCTGAGAGCGCACTGAGCATGCTCCTCACTGGCGAATAGGACAAAGGCGTCGCCTGTCGGCCTTCCATCAGGGAAACGCACAAATAGGATGCCATCCTTGTCACCACTGACAGGACACGCCTCTTTAGGCCCCTCCCCTTGGGAGAAGAAGGCCAGCACCTGGTCAGGTGTGGCGGTGAAGGGAAGACCTCTCATCCTGATAATCACCTGGTCCTCTCGAGACAGAAACAACGCCACCTCACTGGAGGTACCGCCTGCTATCTTAAGGAAGTCTTCTCCTGTTGCCTTGTACACCTGCAGCAGAAAAGACATGGCATTAACTCCTGCTCTTTGTGAACCAGCTGTTATTTACAGGTTATGTTTACTTATTTACTGGTGTTGTTAGTATCTGAGCCACACCATAGATAGAGTTAGTAAAGGTTGATAACAGGTTATTAACAGGTCACCTCTATGTATCGTTGGTTAGTTAAAGGTTGAAAATAGGTTATTAACAGGTTACCGTAATTGCTGGACTATTAAGCGCACCTGAATATAAACCGCACCCACTGAATTATTAAAAAATATGTATTTTGTACATAAATAAGCCGCACATGTCTATAAGCCGCAGGTGCCTACCAGTACATTGAAACAAATGAACTTTACACAGCCTTTAAACGAAACATGGCTTGTAACAAAAATAAATAGACTTTAACAAAACACGGCTTGTAACAAGAATTAAAACAGTAGCCTACCAAGCCTCCTCCTGTGCACTGAAACCACTGAAGTCATCTCCTTCATTGTCGGAGTTGAATAGCCTCAGAATTGCTTCATCCGATGTTGGATCGTTTTCATTGTCGTGCTCTTCACTTTCATCCGGAGGCAAATACCCCGCTGATCTCATGCTGCCTCTTCAACACGCAGCAGTCCAGCCTTTCCAAACCCGTTGATGATAGTGGATTTTTTGACAATGCTCCACGCTGTCAGGACCCACTGGCAGACTTGACCATAAGTTGCTCTTCGCATGCGGCCTGTTTTAGTGAAGGATTTCTCCCCACTTGTCATCCAAGCCTCCCACTGAACAAGGAGCGCCACCTTAAATGCACGATTTACACTGATGTTGAGTGGCTGCAAATACTTTGGGCCATCTGCTTTTCTTCCCTCTGAAAGCTTTTGTTGTCTTTCTGCACTGAGTCAGTTCCTCACGCTGCTGTTTACAAAGTCTTATAATCGACTCATTAAGGCCAAGCTCCCGTGCAGCAGCTCTATTTCTTTTTCCAACAGCCAGATCGATCGCCTTCAACTTGAAAGCTGCATCATATGCATTTCTCTGTGTCTTTGCCATGATGAGGGTGACAAAATGACTACCGTAATCAGAATGATGGGAAGTTTGAGCGCGCTCGATTTACGACACATTATGTGACGGTGCTCAGTTTTCTGACGGCATGAATCTTGCGAAAGCGGGAAAAATCCATAAATTAGCCTCGTCATTGTATAAACCCCGAGGTTCAAAGTGTGGGAATAAAGTAGTGGCTTATAGTCCGGCAATTACGGCTATGTATCGTTGGTTAGTGGTAGGGTTAGTAAAAGGTTGATAATAGGTTATTAACAGGTTACCTCTATGTATCGTTGGTTAGTGGTAGGGTTAGTAAAAGGTTGATAATAGGTTATTAACAGGTTACCTCTATGTACCGTTGGTTAGTGGTAGGATTAGTAATAGGTTGATAATAGGTTATTAACAAGTTACCTCTATGTATCTTTGGTTAGTGTTAGGGTTAGTAATAGGTTATTAACAAGTTACCTCTATGTATCTTTGGTTAGTGTTAGGGTTGATAATAGGTTATTAACAGGTTACCTCTATGTATCTTTGGTTAGTGTTAGGGTTGATAATAGGTTATTAACAAGTTACCTCTATGTATCTTTGGTTAGTGTTAGGGTTGATAATAGGTTATTAACAGGTTACCTCTATGTACTGTTGGTTAGGGTTAGGTTGATAATAGGTTATTAATAGGTTACCTCTATGTACCATTGGTTAGGGTCAGTAATAGGTTATTAACAGGTTACCTCTATGTACCATTGGTTAGGGTCAGTAATAGGTTATTAACAGGTTACTTCTATGTACCGTTGGTTAGGGTTAGTAATAGGTTATTAACAGGTTATGTCTATGTACCATTGGTTAGGGTTAGTAATAGGTTATTAACAGATTACCTCTATGTACCATTGGTTAGGGTTAGTAATAGGTTATTAACAGGTTACCTCTATGTACCGTTGGTTAGGGTTAGTAATAGGTTATTAACAGGTTATGTCTATGTACCATTGGTTAGGGTTAGTAATAGGTTATTAACAGATTACCTCTATGTACCATTGGTTAGGGTTAGTAATAGGTTATTAACAGATTACCTCTATGTACCATTGGTTAGGGTTAGTAATAGGTTGATAATAGGTTATTAATAGGTTACCTCTATGTACTGTTGGTTAGGGTTAGTAATAGGTTGATAATAGGTTATTAATAGGTTACCTCTATGTACTGTTGGTTAGGGTTAGTAATAGGTTGATAATAGGTTATTAATAGGTTACCTCTATGTACCGTTGGTTAGGGTTAGTAATAGGTTATTAACAGGTTACCTCTATGTACCGTTGGTTAGGGTTAGTAATAGGTTATTAACAGGTTACCTCTATGTACCATTGGTTAGGGTCAGTAATAGGTTATTAACAGGTTACCTCTATGTACCGTTGGTTAGGGTTAGTAATAGGTTATTAACAGGTTATGTCTATGTACCATTGGTTAGGGTTAGTAATAGGTTATTAACAGATTACCTCTATGTACCATTGGTTAGGGTTAGTAATAGGTTATTAACAGATTACCTCTATGTACCATTGGTTAGGGTTAGTAATAGGTTATTAACAGGTTACCTCTATGTACCGTTGGTTAGGGTTAGTAATAGGTTATTAACAGATTACCTCTATGTACCATTGGTTAGGGTTAGTAATAGGTTATTAACAGATGACCTCTATGTATCGATGGTTAGGGTTAGTAATAGGTTATTAACAGATGACCTCTATGTATCGATGGTTAGGGTGAGGGTTAGTAATAGGTTGATAATAGGTTATTAACAGATTACCTCTATGTACCGTTGGTTAGGGTTAGTAATAGGTTATTAACAGGTTATGTCTATGTACCATTGGTTAGGGTTAGTAATAGGTTATTAACAGATGACCTCTATGTATCGATGGTTAGGGTTAGTAATAGGTTATTAACAGATTACCTCTATGTATCGATGGTTAGGGTTAGTAATAGGTTGATAATAGGTTATTAACAGATGACCTCTATGTATCGATGGTTAGGGTTAGTAATAGGTTGATAATAGGTTATTAACAGATGACCTCTATGTATCGATGGTTAGGGTGAGGGTTAGTAATAGGTTGATAATAGGTTATTAACAGATTACCTCTATGTATCTGTTGCCCATGTGGTGTTTGTGTCTCTGCAGGGCCATGTCTCTGTGCTCTTCACTGATGAAGCGGACCATAGCCTCTCCGTTCCTCCGACCCTGGGCGTTCAGACACAACGCAGCACCACCTCTGGACAACACATATTAAAACAATTTCAATACACTACACACCATCGTAACAGAAATGAGTCAAACACAACACACCACTAGACAATGAACACACATACTTGGCAATGTTGAGTCCTCTGAAGAAGCGAGCGATGTCCTGGTCAGATGACTGCCACGGCAACCCCCTCGCTCTGATCACTGTGTTGTCACACACACGCTCCATCTTACTGCTACACACATGCGCGCACACAGACACACACACACCAGTTAGCATCAAACCACTCACACGCTCCATCTTACTGCTACACACATGCCGCACACAGACACACACCAGTTAGCATCAAACCACTCACACGCTCCATCTTACTGCTACACACATGCGCGCACACAGACACACACCAGTTAGCATCAAACCACTCACACGCTCCATCTTACTGCTACACACATGCGCGCACACAGACACACACCAGTTAGCATCAAACCACTCACACGCTCCATCTTACTGCTACACACACACACACCAGTTAGCATCAAACCACTCACACGCTCCATCCAACTATGTAAGAACACCAATGAATAGTGTCTTATCATCTACCTTACTGCTAATCTATCTTAACGAGTCTAGTTACCAAGTGCCACTTTCAAACTTCTCAGTGACTCTCTCTGGATTTGAGAATGTGTGACCTACAACAAACAGAAGACCAGAGCAGAAGTCAAAGATAAGCAACAACGACAACATTGTGAGAAAAGTCAGAGTTTGTGTAAGTTAGTGTGTCACTCACATAAGGGTTCCAATAGCAGGGCTAGAACGATGTTGGCCATGGTCTGGACCTGCAGTGCTGCTGTGACCGGTGACAACATGGCCGTCGGATCCAACACAGCCTTTGGATCCAGTACGGTCGGCGGCTCCAATATGGCTACTGGCTCCACAGTTACACTGAGAGCTGAGGAAACCGTGGTCAAGGAGAAAACTACAGGAGAGGAGCAAGCAAAGTGTGTGTGCATGTGTGTGTGTGTTAGTCCTGCTTCCTGGTAGGTGTGTAGGGCTGGTCCTGTTGGCTCAACACACAGCATGTTCCTCTTGGAGCTACAGTGAGACACGTCAATTGTGTCTCTATTTGCATTTCAAAACCTCTAGTCCCACAGCCAACACCCTGAGGCCTGCAGACACCTCCCCCATTGGAGTGTGTTAGTATCACACACACTCTCGTGCTCACTCTCACTCACAACCACACACACACACACACACATGCACTAACGGCATGAAGCTACACTACAGAAGCAGGGTTCATGCAAAGCTGTAAAATGAACCAAGTGTCATTTCTGTGAGTGTCATTGCTTTGAGAGTCATTGCTGTGAGTGTCTTTGCTGTGAGTGTCTTTGCTGTGAGTACCTTTGCTGTGAGTGTCATGGCTGTGAGTGTCATTGCTGTGAGTGTCATTGCTGTGAGTGCCATTGCTGTGAGTGCCATTGCTGTGAGTGCCATTGCTGTGAGTGTCATTGCTGTGAGTGTCATTGCTGTGAGTGTCATTGCTGTGAGTGTCATTGCTGTGAGTGTCATTGCTGTGAGTGTCATTGCTGTGAGTGCCTTTGCTGTGAGTGTCATTGCTGTGAGTGTCATTGCTGTGAGTGTCATTGCTGTGAGTGTCTTTGCTGTGAATGTCATTGCTGTGAGTGTCATTGCTGTGAGCTGTGAGTGTCATTGCTGTGAGTGTCATTGCTGTGAGTGTCATTGCTGTGAGTGTCATTGCTGTGAGTGTCATTGCTGTGAGTGCCTTTGCTGTGAGTGCCTTTGCTGTGAGTGTCATTGCTGTGAGTGTCATTGCTGTGAGTGTCATTGCTGTGAGTGTCTTTGCTGTGAATGTCATTGCTGTGAGTGTCATTGCTGTGAGTGTCATTGCTGTGAGTGTCATTGCTGTGAGTGTCATTGCTGTGAGTGCCTTTGCTGTGAGTGTCTTTGCTGTGAGTGTCATTGCTGTGAGTGTCATTGCTGTGAATGTCATTGCTGTGTTTCTCAGTTGTAAGGATACATTCTGCCATGTACTGCACCTCCAGGCTCTTGGTGTCTGCAGATGGGAAGTGCTTCCTGAACTCTTTCCTCAGGTCAAAAAAGGAGTTGAAACATTCTGGCAGTGCCAGGTTCTGCCGAGGAAGACAACTGCAGACATTACACACTGGGCACTGACGTCAATTCAACGTCTATTCCAAGTTGGTTCAGCGTAATTCTATTGAAATGACGTGGAGACAACGTTGATTCAACCAGTGTGTGCCCAGTGGGTAAAGTCACATACATTAACCCAGGGGACCTGAATGTGGCATATGCTTGGATCACCAGAGTTTGAGTCTTGCACGGACCAAATATACTGTAGTATGCCACTTTAAAAACGTTCTGACCATACTATTATTGATTGAACAGTAGAGAGGAGGAAGAGAACATGTGCAGCCAACCATTGACAGATGTTAGGTGTTGGGTCGTATCAGGAGCTACGCTGTCTGTTTACTACCCTCATATACATATTTACTCATGTCAATAAAGTTAGGTTCCCCATGGGTCTGTATATCATACTAGATGTGAGGGGGGGGGACTCAAGATGGAATAGGAGAACGGTGTGTGTGTGTGTGTGTGTGTGTGTGTGTGTGTGTGTGTGTGTGTGTGTGTGTGTGTGTGTGTGTGTGTGTGTGTGTGTGTGTGTGTGTGTGTGTGTGTGTGTGTGTGTGTGTGTGTGTGTGTGTGTGTGTGTGTGTGTGTGTGTGTGTGTGTGCGCGTTCATGTTCAAACAAAGCCAAGAGAATATGTCAAGACAACCTCCCATTTCAACATCATGTAGAGCAGGATCTTGACAAAACATTTGACATAACACATGTCTTTATGGTTCTGTGAACACCAAACGCTTCTGCTGGAGGTAATTGTGCTCCCCGCCCTGCCAGCCTGTACCCTTACCTTGCCCGCAGCTTCGGGGTGGAGAACCTGGCGAATGTGGAGCTGCCCGTCCGTACACACACACACTGACGTGCCCGCGCCTAAGCTGTTCACCTCATTGGTCAATCTCAGATGGAACTATTCATAACATAGGAAGAGAACAGCTACAATGTAAACTCTTGAAATCAAGATCAGATAATACATCTGTAATAAACAATTACAGAACAACTCACTGGTAATATTGAAAATCCACTAACATTTTATTGGTTAAAAGTGTGATCATTATTCTGGTGATGATGATTAACAATGCAACCATTTATAATTTCATTATTCAGCAAGCGGCATAACATTGACCACAGTATACAATTTCATCCAATGAGTTATAACTGTTTCCTACTGACTAATAAACAACCTATTAATGCTGTTTATAGACTATTTAAACTGAGTCTACCTTAATGGAAAGTATTACCATGAAGACAAAATATTTACAAAAACATCCAAATATAGGCGTACAAATGACTGCTTGTGATAAAAACCAGCTTGAAAGGCTTGTTGTTACTTTCAAGTGGCTGGAAACGATTTGTGGGGTGATGTCATCGATGTTTGTGTGTGTATGTCTGTCTATTGTCTTTTGTCTATGTATGGTTTATATTTTTGGTTTCAGAGAACAAGCACTTTAATTGCTGCTAAGCCTCATTATGCAAATTGGGTGCTCATTTGCATTACTAAGCTCTAAAGATCCACACCTCCTCATCACTCAATGGACTTGTATAAATGTCCCTCAGGCTGTCAAGTAAAATGCCATCAAATATATAGGGATCAAAAAACGATGATTCATTATTAGCCAATTATAATTAGATATCCCAGGATCAAGGCCTAAATAAACAATCAATTGTTATAAAACTCCAATCAATGCATCGGTTCCCCTGATTTCAAGTGAATGGATGGCAAAGCAGAATATGATAAGTTCGAAAATGTATTTCAAAAAAATCACGAGACAACAGATACTGTCTGTACCTGGTTTAGCGCGTTCTCCAAGCCTGTGACTGTAGAGACAGACTCCTCGCTGTCCTCTCTCTCCCCCAGACAATCTTCTGTAAGGTCTGAGTGCTCAGGCCTTATTAACACCTCATTCACCTTTCCCAACTGGACCAGAGAGAAAACACACACTTCAGTACATTTAAAATAACAATGTGTGAACTTAAAAAACACACTTTAATATGCATAATGGGTAGCCGATTTATGGCACACTTATGATCAGTTTTGTCATTAGACCTGTGGTCCTGTGTAGCTCAGTTGGTAGAGCATGGCGCTTGTAACGCCAGGGTAGTGGGTTCGATCCCCGGGACCACCCATACGTAGAATGTATGCACACATGACTGTAAGTCGCTTTGGATAAAAGCGTCTGCTAAATGGCATATATTATTATTATTATATTACCTCATAAACAAAAGAAAGGTGGTCGTCTATTAAACCAAATAGGGCACATTGACGCAGAGAGCATTCCGGTTATGCTCGATGAATACTTTGTCTTTCTATAGATGACCTCATCTAGCTCCTCCTGAAAAGAATAGTCATTATCATATTCTCTTAATAAAGAAAGGAAAATATTTTAAAGATTACCTTTTTGTTCTTCAGGTCCACGAGCTGCCACACCAACTGCTCGAGCTCCGTCTCGTCCGAACCCAAGAGGTCTCCGCTCGCGCCAGATGTGGTGGTGAACAACACCGCCAGGTAGTCTACCTGAGCCGTCATTTTCAGGGTAAATACAAAAAGAAAATACTCTAATTACACCCAAAGAAATAGAAAATAACCTACAGCTACACCCCAGAACAGTATAGAACCCAAAGAATCCAGCCACCCACACCCAGACACCTATGCGCAAAGGTGTGATCAGCAACTCCAGAAATTTTTAGTTGCTTCTTGATTGCTTGATAATCTATGCAAAATCCCAGGCACACCTCATCGCAGTGTAATGGCTGACTGTTCCCTTTTTGTGATGCACCTACTGTTCCCTTTTTGTGATGCACCTACCTGTGTGCGCTGCGGACCACGTGACCCAGGTAGCTACCTGCATTGGGCCTATTCATTACGCAGATTCTGTTGCAAAGCGCTTCTTAAACGGAAGCAAACTGGACGAAACTGAGAGGGACCTACCTGCATTTGTCCAATAGAAACTCTTGTTTCCTCTGTGCTTTCGTTTGGTTCTTAACCTGTAAACGGTTTCCGTAATGAATATATCCCTTCTCTTTCTGAGTGCTGTCCCTATTGGTGCTTTCAAACAAGGACGTGGCACGGCATCGCGACAAACCCATCGGTCCAATCTGAACAACATACTTGAGAAGAACAACAATCTCATATACTAGCCTACAAACTGACCATTGCCTAGTTAAAAAAGAAATCTCTATTCATGAGTAGGCGAGTTCATAGGCTATTTCCAAATGCTACGCTTGGAAAATATAGGCTGCAGTGGGAAATGTTATTGAAAACAATGTAATGTAACATAATTTCTGCTACTGCTGAGAAAATATTGAGACCAGCCAATCGTGGCAAATCAGTGACATAATTGCAATAAAGTTTATAAGGCCTTTTTTATTTTTATAAACAGTGATGAAAAATATGTAGATCCATTGTTTTCATTTAGGCTATTGTAAAATACATATATCAAATATTCAAAGTCAGGCTACTGCCTGTTTTATTACGGCATCTTTAATAATTTATTACGAGAGTGCCATTGCCAGAAGCCTGAATAATGTTGGATGAACTCTCCACTATGCACCGATTTCAGAAATTTGGAAATAAATTCGGTTTAAGCTGATTCAGGGTCTGTCTTTACAGAACTGCTTGCCGTCGGGTTTTGAAACCCGGAAACCGTTGTGGCTAGATCCGGAAGTTTACCCCAAGTGAAAACAGAAAAACATGGCGGGGGACACTTTAACGGAGCTACTTTTTCTGGATACGTTCAAACATCAAAGTGCAGAGGTAGCTACATTTGTTAATACCACTTGCTATTTTATCCCAGGAGTGTACTTAGCTGAGATTCCAGTTAGCTAGTTAACTACGACTTCTGATCCCCCCGTTCCCCTAGGCTAATGCTAACACGGTGGCCACCTTGCATAATAACTCAGTCGTCCATCCAAACTAAGTGGATTGTTTCCTAAAAAAGGTATTACGTTTTTAAGTAGGTCACGGGTTCTTATATTCAGTGGTCTCTTCTACAGTTGCAGCGGGGATAGGGATACGCAAAACTAGCTAGCCATAACAGATAACGGGACAGTCGGCAACAGCGTGTGCGCAGATTGTTTACCCGCTTGTTACTCACACAGCTAACGTGTATGTTTACTTGCTAGTTAGCGACTCACACTGTTTACGTGACACAGACAGTTTACCGACTGTTCATCTTTACAGATACAGTCTACAGTTACTGTCTGCAGATGAATACACGAAATCCTCAGTTGTCCCTTTTTGTTTTTGTATGGCACAAAAATTGCTGACTGTTTTTGTTGTGCGCTAACATGGTCTAAAATAAAAATCGAATCACATTTTATTTTTCACATACGCCGAATACAACGGATGTGGTAGGCCTTACAGTGAAATTATTCAAATGTGTTCTGTCTGTAGCTGACCAATGTGGATGTGATGCGGTTCCCGTGTGGGGTCCTGATCACAGAGGTGCGCGTCATTCCTCCTGGAATTAAAGCACACACCAGCCTGCCAGACAACCGGGCATTCGGGTAAGAAACCATCATTCAAGGTGTATAAGGGAGAGCTAAATAAATATATACTACTAGCTATGTGCATGTGACATCTGAGACTGGGATGTGTATGAGGGGAACTTCTGGGGTGGCAGCGTAACCTAGTGGTTAGAGTGTTGGACTAGTAACCGAAAGGTTGCAAGTTCAAATCCCCGAGCTGACAAGGTACAAATCTGTTGTTCTGCCCCTGAACAAGGCAGTTAACCCACTGTTCCCTGCTAGTCCGTCATTGAAAATAAGAATTTGTCCTTAACTGACTTGCCTAGTTAAATAAAGGTTCAATTTAAACAATCATGCATAGGCACAAATATGTGTGTAAACCATGCGTGGGATCATTTACATGCAAAGTGTGCGATTTATCAATAGGAACATTTGCCATGACCGTGCTCACACAGTGCCATGTGGTGGAATAATGCCTTGTTCACACCTACAGCCTTATTGAGCAAAATGGTACGAGCGTCATCTGGATATGTGTTCAACGTAAGTTCAACAGTCACATTCTGCTACCATTAATGTCAAACCATACAATTTGATGCATAAATTAAATAAATCCAATGTTACGCAATTCTGCAAGGCAAACGCAGCATTCCATTGGGACTTCTAGTGTACCAAAACGCAATGACGCTGTCGGTGTGATCGAGGGGTAAGTGAACTTTCAAGCGTAGAATGGGGGGGAAATAAATGTCTGAAATTGTGATGGAGTAATAATTCTATAATTTTTGGATGTTATTGTATTTCCATTGTGAATTCATGCAACATATCTTGACAGGCATATCAATTGACCACCAGTGCATTTTTTACTATAATAATTCACATAAAGTACAGTCATTTGTTACATGTTTTATTTAACTAGCAAGTCAGTTAAGAACATATTTACAATGACGGCCTACCCCGGCCAAACCCAGACGGTGCTGGGCCAATTGTGTGCCACCCTATGGGACGCCCAATCATGTGATACAGCCTGGATTCAAACCAGGGACTGTAGTGATGCCTCTTGCACTGAGATGCAGTGCCCTAGACCGCTGCGCCACTCGGGAGCCCAAAGTTAGAGGCACGTGTGAAAGTGAAACCATTGTTGAAATATGATAAAAGACTTTAAATAATGGGAAATTGAATGAGAGGTTGATCAAATTTGACACATATTTAACAGATGTTATTGCAGGTGTAGTGAAATGCTTGTGTTCGTAGCTCCAACAGCAGTAGGATCTGTGCAGTAGTATGATCTTTCTCAGAAAGTACTGATTGGTTTTGGGAAATTATATCTGATGAGCCAATCTTCTAGGATTTTTGTGAGGACTTAAGACTTACTTTAAAAAGGCAACCTTATGCCATTCCGGTGCACATCCAAGTGCTGTCCACCCTCAGGTTCTTGGCATCGGGAGCTTACCGATCGGCATCTCACAGCTTCGATGAGACAGTGTTTTGGATGCAATCATCAGTAAAACAAACTGTAATGTACAATTTCCTTACACCGTCGCCCAACAGGTTGAAGTCAAGAGGGGTTTCTTTGCCATCAATGGGTTCCCAAATACGAACAGAGCAATAGACGGCATCCACATCGCCATAAAAGCACCATCCCAAAACGAGTTGAACTATGTGGACAGAAAAGGCTTCCACTCTTAATGTGCAGGTGATCATTTATGAGATGGGCAGAAGACGCTGCTGAATGTGGTGGCCAATGTTGGCCTATACGCCTACAGGAAGGAGCTGTTGAGGATGGATGGCTTATTTCTGACTGTTGTCTACTCATTTGATGTAGATTTGCCATTGCTAATGCACCTCATTGTCTTAATGGTTATACTGGTCAAGCCACAACTGAGAGAGACAAATAAAACCTTTTGGTTGTACTCAATCTCTGACACTAGTACCTACTATTTTCTTTGCTTTCTTTGGTTGCGACGTTGTATATCCTGGTACGGTGTGGTATATTCCCCACGGGCTTTAAAGGGATGATTTTGACCATGTATGATTAATTGGGGGCACTTCAAAATGCAAATAGCCACGGTCGTGCACGAGCACTGAGGCTGAGAACATTTGGTATTTATCAGCGATTATCTCCTTCCAGTCTACGCATGCAGCTCATAGGATTGTTTGATAAATCACACTTTTTCTATGTTTACGAACATTCTAAATTCTGTTCGTAAGAAGTATTTTATAGAAGTTTCTACGCATTATTGATAAATGAGGCCCCAGAGCTGTAATGTTCAGTTTGGCCTCATTCTCGCCGTGGTAGTTGGGCGATTTGTGAGGTAAAATCGTAACCAGACAGACGGGAACTCTCATGTGGCTGAAAGGGGGGGCTGAGTGGTGATGTTATTTCCTGTCTGTGTTTCCAGGGAGACATCGCCTCATTCCTTCCAGCTGGAGCTTTTCTTCAACAACCTCACTAAACCCAGCAGCGCCTGCTTCCACAGACTGGGCAGGTCAGTAACAATTTGTACATTCTATTTGAATTGAATGTGTTTGTGTAAAAGACACATACAACAGAAATATACAATGTGGACCCAGAGGATAGCACTTAAAAGTATTCAATAAAGCACTTGTTTCCAAAGAGTGGTTCTCGACTATACCTCTACTTCTCTCAAGCTCTGTATCCCTCTGTCTCTACCTCTGTCTCTCTCTGTCTGTATCCCTCTCTCTACCTCTCTCTCTCTGTCTGTATCCCTCTCTCTACCTCTACTTCTCTCAATCACTGTATCCCTCTCTCTCTACCTCTACTTCTCTCAATCGCTGTATCCCTCTCTCTCTACCTCTGTCTCTCTTTGTCTGTATCCCTCTCTCTACCTCTTCCTCTCTCTGTCTGTATCCCTCTCTCTCTACCTCTGTCTCTCTCTGTCTGTATCCCTCTCTCTACCTCTACTTCTCTCAATCGCTGTATCCCTCTCTCTACCTCTACTTCTCTCAATCACTGTATCCCTCTCTCTCTACCTCTACTTCTCTCAATCGCTGTATCCCTCTCTCTCTACCTCTGTCTCTCTTTGTCTGTATCCCTCTCTCTACCTCTTCCTCTCTCTGTCTGTATCCCTCTCTCTCTACCTCTGTCTCTCTCTGTCTGTATCCCTCTCTCTACCTCTACTTCTCTCAATCGCTGTATCCCTCTCTCTCTACCTCTGTCTCTCTTTGTCTGTATCCCTCTCTCTACCTCTTCCTCTCTCTGTCTGTATCCCTCTCTCTCTACCTCTACTTCTCTCAATCGCTGTATCCCTCTCTCTCTACCTCTGTCTCTCTTTGTCTGTATCCCTCTCTCTACCTCTTCCTCTCTCTGTCTGTATCCCTCTCTCTCTACCTCTGTCTCTCTCTGTCTGTATCCCTCTCTCTACCTCTACTTCTCTCAATCGCTGTATCCCTCTCTCTACCTCTACTTCTCTCAATCGCTGTATCCCTCTCTCTACCTCTACTTCTCTCAATCGCTGTATCCCTCTCTCTCTACCTCTACTTCTCTCAATCGCTGTATCCCTCTCTCTACCTCTCTCTCTCTGTCTGTATCCCTCTCTCTCTACCTCTACTTCTCTCAATCGCTGTATCCCTCTCTCTCTACCTTTACTTCTCTCAATCGCTGTATCCCTCTCTCTACCTCTCTCTGTCTGTATCCCTCTCTCTCTACCTCTACTTCTCTCAATCGCTGTATCCCTCTCTCTACCTCTACTTCTCTCAATCGCTGTATCCCTCTCTCTCTACCTCTGTCTCTCTTTGTCTGTATCCCTCTCTCTACCTCTTCCTCTCTCTGTCTGTATCCCTCTCTCTCTACCTCTACTTCTCTCAATCGCTGTATCCCTCTCTCTCTACCTCTGTCTCTCTTTGTCTGTATCCCTCTCTCTACCTCTTCCTCTCTCTGTCTGTATCCCTCTCTCTCTACCTCTGTCTCTCTCTGTCTGTATCCCTCTCTCTACCTCTACTTCTCTCAATCGCTGTATCCCTCTCTCTACCTCTACTTCTCTCAATCGCTGTATCCCTCTCTCTACCTCTACTTCTCTCAATCGCTGTATCCCTCTCTCTCTACCTCTACTTCTCTCAATCGCTGTATCCCTCTCTCTACCTCTCTCTCTCTGTCTGTATCCCTCTCTCTCTATCTCTACTTCTCTCAATCGCTGTATCCCTCTCTCTCTACCTTTACTTCTCTCAATCGCTGTATCCCTCTCTCTACCTCTCTCTGTCTGTATCCCTCTCTCTCTACCTCTACTTCTCTCAATCGCTGTATCCCTCTGTCTCTACCTCTGTCTCTCTGTCTGTATCCCTCTCTCTACCTCTTCCTCTCTCTGTCTGTATCCGTCTATCTCTACCTCTTCCTCTCTCTGTCTGTATCCGTCTCTCTCTACCTCTTCCTCTCTCTGTCTGTATCCCTCTCTCTCTACCTCTGTCTCTCTCTGTCTGTATCCCTCTCTCTCTACCTCTGTCTCTCTCTGTCTGTATCCCTCTCTCTCTACCTCTACTTCTCTCAATCGCTGTATCCCTCTCTCTCTACCTCTGTCTCTCTCTGTCTGTATCCCTCTCTCTCTACCTCTTCCTCTCTCTGTCTGTATCCGTCTCTCTCTACCTCTTCCTCTCTCTGTCTGTATCCCTCTCTCTCTACCTCTTCCTCTCTCTGTCTGTATCCCTCTCTCTCTACCTCTTCTTCTCTCTGTCTGTATCCCTCTCTCTCTACCTCTTCCTCTCTCTGTCTGTATCCCTCTCTCTCTACCTCTGTCTCTCTCTGTCTGTATCCCTCTCTCTCTACCTCTGTCTCTCTCTGTCTGTATCCCTCTCTCTCTACCTCTGTCTCTCTCTGTCTGTATCCCTCTCTCTCTACCTCTGTCTCTCTCTCTGTATCCCTCTGTCTCTCTCTGTCTGTATCCCTCTCTCTCTACCTCTTCCTCTCTATGTCTGTATCCCTCTCTCTCTTCCTCTCTCTGTCTGTATCCGTCTCTCTCTACCTCTGTCTCTCTATGTCTGTATCCCTCTCTCTTACATTTACATTACATTTAAGTCATTTAGCAGACGCTCTTATCCAGAGCGACTTACAAATTGGTGCATTCACCTTATAACATCCAGTGGAACAGTCACTTTACAATAGTGCATCTAAATCTTAAAGGGGGGGGGGTGAGAGGGATTACTTATCCTATCCTAGGTATTCCTTAAAGAGGTGGGGTTTCAGGTGTCTCCGGAAGGTGGTGATTGACTCCGCTGTCCTGGCGTCGTGAGGGAGTTTGTTCCACCATTGGGGGGCCATAGCAGCGAACAGTTTTGACTGGGCTGAGCTGGAGCTGTACTTCCTCAGTGGTAGGGAGGCGAGCAGGCCAGAGGTGGATGAACGCAGTGCCCTTGTTTGGGTGTAGGGCCTGATCAGAGCCTGGAGGTACTGAGGTGCCGTTCCCCTCACAGCTCCGTAGGCAAGCACCATGGTCTTGTAGCGGATGCGAGCTTCAACTGGAAGCCAGTGGAGAGAACGGAGGAGCGGGGTGACGTGAGAGAACTTGGGAAGGTTGAACACCAGACGGGCTGCGACGTTCTGGATGAGTTGAAGGGGTTTAATGGCACAGGCAGGGAGCCCAGCCAACAGCGAGTTGCAGTAATCCAGACGGGAGATGACAAGTGCCTGGATTAGGACCTGCGTCGCTTCCTGTGTGAGGCAGGGTCGTACTCTGCGGATGTTGTAGAGCATGCACCTACAGGAAAGGGCCACCGCCTTGATGTTGGTTGAGAACGACAGGGTGTTGTCCAGGATCACGCCAAGGTTCTTAGCGCTCTGGGAGGAGGACACAATGGAGTTGTCAACCGTGATGGCGAGATCATGGAACGGGCAGTCCTTCCCCGGGAGGAAGAGCAGCTCCGTCTTGCCGAGGTTCAGCTTGAGGTGGTGATCCATCATCCACACTGATATGTCTGCCAGACATGCAGAGATGCGATTCGCCACCTGGTCATCAGAAGGGGGAAAGGAGAAGATTAGTTGTGTGTCGTCTGCATAGCAATGATAGGAGAGACCATGTGAGGTTATGACAGAGCCAAGTGACTTGGTGTATAGCGAGAATAGGAGAGGGCCTAGAACAGAGCCCTGGGGACACCAGTGGTGAGAGCGCATGGTGAGGAGACAGATTCTCGCCACGCCACCTGGTAGGAGCGACCTGTCAGGTAGGACGCAATCCAAGCGTGGGCCGCGCCGGAGATGCCCAACTCGGAGAGGGTGGAGAGGAGGATCTGATGGTTCACAGTATCGAAGGCAGCCGATAGATCTAGAAGGATGAGAGCAGAGGAGAGAGAGTTAGCTTTAGCAGTGCGGAGCGCCTCCGTGATACAGAGGAGAGCAGTCTCAGTTGAATGACTAGTCTTGAAACCTGACTGATTTGGATCAAGAAGGTCATTCAGAGAGAGATAGCGGGAGAGCTGGCCAAGGACGGCACGTTCAAGAGTTTTGGAGAGAAAAGAAAGAAGGGATACTGGTCTGTAATTGTTGACATCGGAGGGATCGAGTGTAGGTTTTTTCAGAAGGGGTGCAACTCTCGCTCTCTTGAAGACGGAAGGGACGTAGCCAGCGGTCAGGGATGAGTTGATGAGCGAGGTGAGGTAAGGGAGAAGGTCTCCGGAAATGGTCTGGAGAAGAGAGGAGGGGATAGGGTCAAGCGGGCAGGTTGTTGGGCGGCCGGCCGTCACAAGACGCGAGATTTCATCTGGAGAGAGAGGGGAGAAAGAGGTCAGAGCACAGGGTAGGGCAGTGTGAGCAGAACCAGCGGTGTCGTTTGACTTAGCAAACGAGGATCGGATGTCGTCGACCTTCTTTTCAAAATGGTTGACGAAGTCATCTGCAGAGAGGGAGGAGGGGGGAGGGGGAGGAGGATTCAGGAGGGAGGAGAAGGTGGCAAAGAGCTTCCTAGGGTTAGAGGCAGATGCTTGAAATTTAGCGTGGTAGAAAGTGGCTTTAGCAGCAGAGACAGAGGAGGAAAATGTAGAGAGGAGGGAGTGAAAGGATGCCAGGTCCGCAGGGAGGCGAGTTTTCCTCCATTTCCGCTCGGCTGCCCGGAGCCCTGTTCTGTGAGCTCGCAATGAGTCATCGAGCCACGGAGCGGGAGGGGAGGACCGAGCCGGCCTGGAGGATAGGGGACATAGAGAGTCAAAGGATGCAGAGAGGGAGGAGAGGAGGGTTGAGGAGGCAGAATCAGGAGATAGGTTGGAGAAGGTTTGAGCGGAGGGAAGAGATGATAGGATGGAAGAGGAGAGAGTAGCGGGGGAGAGAGAGCGAAGGTTGGGACGGCGCGATACTCTCTACCTCTTCCTCTCTCTGTCTGTATCCGTCTCTCTCTACCTCTTCCTCTCTCTGTCTGTATCCCTCTCTCTCTACCTCTTCCTCTCTCTGTCTGTATCCCTCTCTCTCTACCTCTTCCTCTCTCTGTCTGTATCCCTCTCTCTCTACCTCTTCCTCTCTCTGTCTGTATCCCTCTCTCTACCTCTACTTCTCTCAAGCTCAGTATCCCTCTCTCTACCTCTTCCTCTCTCTGTCTGTATCCCTCTCTCTCTACCTCTTCCTCTCTCTGTCTGTATCCCCCTCTCTCTACCTCTTCCTCTGTCTCTCTCTGTTTCTCCTGCCCTCCCAGTATCTGTCTATTTCTCTCTCCCCACCCCTCCCATTTTTTCACTTCCCAGAATGTGTCTATAAAAATATTTGAGAGCTCAAGTCTCACCTGTAGAAGCTGTCAGGGCAGAGACCAATCTGTGACTACTGTCTTAGTCCTTGTTCACTCCAAGACGGGTCGCCAGACACTTAGCCTTGTTGCTGCACCTGCAGAATCACACACAACAGAATATGGAACCCAGAATACCACATCGATCATTCCAACCGAGAACACAAGCACAACCTAATGTTAGTCAAGCGCTCACAGGCCGTTGTTCACCTGAGAGAAAACTTGCAGTACACCAGCCCCTCTACTGTAGCCTGCTCCACTACTAATGGAAATGTGATAATTCTGTCTCTCTTTCTCTCGCTGTCTCGTCCTTACAGTTTTGAATATGACGAAAACAAGTCCATCGTTTTCAGGCCCAATGGAAAGGTAAAGACTCCTTCCCCCTCTGTCTGTAGAAAGGTCACTGTTCTCTCTACAGGTGAACTGTGTTGTGTGTGTCGCTGTGTGTTTGTCATGGTGAGTGTGTGTGTTGTGTAGGTGAACACAGATGGTCTGGTGCTGCGTGGATGGTACACCAGTCTGACGGTGGCCGTGTACGGTACAGCAGAAAGGTCACATGGTCACGACCGGGACTCTCCCCCACCTCCCCCTCCCCCACCCCCCCAACAACAGACGGGCCTCAAGAGGATCATCAAACAAGGTGCGTAAAGACTCATAGTAGGGTTGCCAGGATACCACTATCACAATACTATCATATTTCCCATGGCAAAAAGGAAAACACAAGGTGGACTCAACTGTGTGTGTGTCACAGAGTGGGATAAGGAGGAGCAGTATAATGGCAGTCCCCCCAGACCAGCTCCCAGAGGGCCCCGCACCCCTCCTGGACCGCCCCCACCAGATGATGATGATGAGGAGCCGGTCCCAGTGACCGGTAACACACACACTTCTCTGCGTCTCTATGTTCATCTCACAGGGACAGATTTCATACTGTATATTCAACTAGCTAACCTTGCCAAAAGAAGCGTTTCCATGTATTTATGCAAGCTTGTATCTGTGTATACCTGATGCCCTCTTTGGTTGCCTTGATAACCGACTGTGGTGTCCATGGTGACTGTCTCAGTTGGAGTGGCCAAGGCGGAGCCGACTGAAAGAGGGGAGGACTACCTGGAGGCGGTCTCACCTGAGCGCAGCTCACTGCCTGCCGACGAACCTTACTCAGACGCCGAGCCTGAGGAAGAGGGCGAGGAGGAAGAGGATGAAGAGCCGGAAGAAGAGGACGATGCACGGACGGAGTGTAGCGCCCCTGAGGATGAGGAGGAAGAGGATGAGGGTGAGGAGGAGGAAGAGATGGAGGAAGGTAGGGGGCTGTGTGACCGCAGGACAGACAGTGTGTGTGTGCTCTGGCATGCTGCTCAGACCCCTCCACCCTACACCCTGTTCAGACCCCTCAACCCTGTTCAGACCCCTCAACCCTACACCCTGTTCAGACCCCTCAACCCTGTTCAGACCCCTCAACCCTACACCCTGTTCAGACCCCATACCCTGTTCAGACCCCTATACCCTGTTCAGACCCCTATACCCTGTTCAGACCCCTATACCCTGTTCAGACCCCTATACCCTGTTCAGACCCCTATACCCTGTTCAGACCCCTCAACCCTACACCCTGTTCAGACCCCTCAACCCTACACCCTGTTCAGACCCCTCAACCCTACACCCTGTTCAGACCCCTCAACCCTGTTCAGACCCCTCAACCCTACACCCTGTTCAGACCCCATACCCTGTTCAGACCCCTATACCCTGTTCAGACCCCTATACCCTGTTCAGACCCCTATACCCTGTTCAGACCCCTATACCCTGTTCAGACCCCTATACCCTGTTCAGACCCCTATACCCTGTTCAGACCCCTACACCCTGCTCAGACCCGTCAACCCTACACCCTGCTCAGACCCCTCAACCTCACACCCTGCTCAGACCTCTACACCCTGCTCAGACCCCTCAACCTCACACCCTGCTCAGACCTCTACACCCTGCTCAGACCCCTCAACCCTACACCCTGCTCAGACCCCTCAACCCTACACCCTGCTCAACCCCTACACCCTGCTCAGACCCGTCAACCCTACACCCTGCTCAGACCCCTCAACCCCACACCCTGCTCAGACCCCTACAACCTGCTCAGACCCCTACACCCTGCTCAGACCCCTACACCCTGCTCAGACCCCTCCACACTGCTCAGACCCCTCCACCCTGCTCAGACCCCTCCACCCTGCTCAGACCCCTCCACCCTGCTCAGACCCCTCCACCCTGCTCAGACCCCTACACCCTGCTCAGACCCCTACACCCTGCTCAGACCCCTACACCCTGCTCAGACCTCTACACCCTGCTCAGACCCCTACACCCTGCTCAGTGCTGTTATAACCAGCCTAACCAGCTGTAATCATAAGGCTTAGAGCCATGGCTGTTGCTGCTGTAGTATCAGATCCCCTTGCATGACAAACTAACTGTGCCTGTCTGCTGTGGTTCTCTAACATTCTTAACTATTGGTTGAGTGAACTGTAATTAATGTTATTAATGTTTTAGCACTTATGTGAGTGTTGTGAGTGAGGCCTTTTCTTTTGCTGTTTTTGTTGTTTTACAATATTTTTCCCTCCCTCACCCTCCTTCTCTCACCCTCCTTCTCTCACCCTCCTTCTCTCACCGTCCCTCCTCTCTCCAGGTGATGATGGTTATGAGAAGATCAGTAGTGATGAGGATGACTTGGACAATGGGAGTTTTAAGCTGCCCAGTTTTGACATTGACTACACCCCTGAAGACCTGGCCTCTGTGCCCCCAGTCCAGTACGACCCCTATGAAAGAGAGCTACGCCCACTGCTCTACTTCACCCCTCCCTACAAGACCCGCTTCGACTCCCAACTGGAGAGGGCTACGGGGGCTGTGTGTGTTGGTCCAGAGGGGCCTGGAGGTGGAGAAGGGGCAGAGGCTGAGGTTGTTGCCCAGATGAGAGAGCTCCTGGCTGGGATAGGAGAGGACCGTGACTCCCGCTGGGTCACGGCCCTAGAGCAGGCATCAGGGCTGCTCGCTAGAGGGCTGGGCTTTCTGATTGGACAGGGGGAATGGGAGGGGCCTATTGGAGCTCTGGTCCAATGGGCTCTCCAGGGTCTTAGCATGGAGATAGCTCTGACCCAACCCATTGCTCTAAACCTCAGGCAGCTGAAAGCTGGAGCTAAGCTGGCTTCCTGCTTGGCTGAGTGCCCACAGGGCCTCACTGCGCTGCTGCACGAGGGAGCCCTGGAGCTCCTACTGGAGCTGCTCCAGGTGGACCATGTGTCGTCCACACTGAAGCTGTGTATCCTAAGGGCTCTGGATGCTCTGACCAGTGCCCCCGCTGGTGTGGAGGCCTTCCTACAGGAGGGGGAGATAGAGAGGAGTGGATACCAGGTGAGAGGGGCCATAGACATACGGTACACATGAAGACCTTATAATAGAGAGGCTGTGTGTGTTTCTAACTGAGGTTGTGTGTTCCCCCCCCCCCGCAGCGGTTGGTGCAGCTGTTCCTGGGGGAGGAAACTGTGCGTGTGGTAACCGCGGGCAACGCCATTCTGCAGAAAGGCCACGCCTATGAGGTTATGACTGACCTGCAGAGGACAGCGGCAGCCTGGAGCGAGCCTCTGCAGGTAAGCACACGCTGACTGGAGATCTGCGTTTTAAGAACAGGGTCTGATAAAGTTTCCCATTTCATAACCAGCTCCCAGTTCAGTGTGGAACTCTGGGGTTTCTATGACTGAGGTTCTACTGTCCATATAATTACTACAGTATATCAGTATATAAGAATTATCAGTGTTATATTTCAGGATGAGGGGGAGGAGCCTGACATAGCCATGGAGGAGGAGACCTCATTAGGCCCCTCCCCTGTCAGCGAGGCTGAGCTGGATAGGTTGGCTGGAGTTCTAGAAGAGTTACATCACCTTCTAGAGACCGCACCCCACACCATGGTCCAGCCCCCTGGAAAGGCCTTCCCTACAACCGCACGCATTACTGGTCCACAGGAGAGAGACGACCCCTACCCTACACTGTACAGGTAGGTACAACACCGACACACACGCACACACACACACACACAGTCATTTGTACTAATAACTCTCCCCCCCACCCCACAGGTACATGCATGCATGTCACTTCCTGGAGAGCTCGGCGGTGGTGTTGTCAGCAGCAGTGGCAGCAGGGCATACAGGTGTCACTCACGCCGTCAGGGAAGTCCTGCACTTTCTGTCTCTCACCCAATCAGGACTGCTGTTCATGCTGGCCCATCCGACGCCTACCAACCTGCTGCTCCGCCTCCTAGCAACCATCGCCGAGGTTGAGGGAGAGGAACCTATGGTCACTGGGGGCGACGGCGGGTTCTCGGGCCCCGGATTGGGTGAAGAGGGTTTGGGGGTGTGGCTGATGCAGGCGCTGCATGCCCTCCAGAGCGTGTCTGAGCTGATGAGTCATGTGACTGCCGGCGGGGAGGGAGGGGTGGGGCTAGAGGAGGGGGACAGTGCGGAGGTACTGAGCATGCTCCATGCCCTCTACCTCATCACCTTCACACAGACTGGGAGGAGCGCTGTAGCCCACGTCTTCAGCCTGGAGAACAACCTCTCCTGTCTGGTTACGCTGCTGCAGCACCACAGCAAGGACGGACACGGGGAGGCCAAGGCCCGGAAGGCGGTGACCTATAACTATGCGTGTATGCTGGTGCTGATGGTGGTTCAGAACTCCAGTGATCTCCGTAACATGGAACAACACGCTGCTCCTCTACTCATCCTGGCCAAGGCTGATGACACCAACGCTAAACTACAGGGTGCGTAGCTCCTGACCCCTGACTATAACAACGCCAGGTTGGTATCCAACCTTAACCCCTAACCTCTGACCTATAACTCCAAACCAACCTAATCAACAATGGGTGAGCTGGTAGTCCCTAAACCTTCATCTTAAAAAACTTCTACACCCAACTCTATCATTGTAATGACATAGCCCTACCCATCACCCCTTAGAAATGTGTTGAAGGCCTCCCAAGTGGCGCAGCGGTCTATGGCACTGCATCGACGGTTTCGATCCCAGGCTGCATCACAGTCGGCCGTGACCGGGAGACCCATGAGGCGGCGCACAATTGGCCCAGCGTCGTCCGAGTTAGGGGAGGGTTTGGCCGGCTGGGATTTCCTCGTCCTATCGCGCTCTAGCGACTCCTTGTGGCGGGCCGGGCACCTGCAAGCTGACTTTCGGTCGCCAGCTGGACAGTGTTTCCTCCAACATGTTGCGGCTGGCTTCCGGGTTAAGCGAGCGGTGTTTCAAGAAGCAGTGTGGGTCGTGTTTCGGAGGACACATGGCTCTCAACCTTCGCCTCTCCCGAGTCCGCAGGGGAGTTGCAGTGATGGGACAAGACCGTTACTATCAATTGGATATTACGAAATTGGGGAGAAAAGTACCCCCCAAAAAAACATGTGTTAAACTACTATTCAGAATTCCTTGCGAAGGTGAACTGCAACACTAAGTGATCCTCTCAGTGTTGGTGTTGTGTTCCAGAGCTGAGTCAGTGGCTGGAACCTCTGGACAAGGTGAAGTTGGAGATGGGCAGCATCCCCAGCCTCATAGACTACATCAAACAGGTGAGCCGTTACACTACATGTCCCCAAGGAGTGATAACCTGTTGTTGGTCCTGTGTAGCTCAGTTGGTAGAGCATGGCGCTTGTAACGCCAGGGTAGTGGGTTCGATCCCCGGGACCACCCATACGTAGAATGTATGCACGCATGACTGTAAGTCGCTTTGGATAAAAGCGTCTGCTAAATGGCATATATTATTATATTATATATTGTTGCTGTTTGTTTAATCCTTCATAATGATGACATGGCTGCAGGCTCCCTACACGCACACACACACACACACACAGACTTGCTTTGATATAACTAGCTGACTAAACTCCACTCCAAGGTGAAGGAAGATTCTGATGAAATCCACCAACAAGTGAAGCAGAGATCAGGCTTTGTGGAATTCAGCAACAACTACATTGATTCGCCCAAGGTCAATACTTAAAAAAAATTATAATTATGAAACGTTTAACTTGTACCTGTGTTGTCCTCTGTAGTTACATGCCTTTCTTTGTTAGCTGAAATCCATACTTTTTCAATAAACGTTATTCAAAAACATCCACCGACTGTTTCCTTTTGAGATTCGATTGACAAATGCTAATTTGCGCTGAGTTGCCATCTTAGAGCAACAGCAATGGGAAAACAGTCGGTTGGTGTATTTGATTAGCGTCTATACTTGAAAAAGTATGGATTTCAGCTAACAAAGAAAGGCATGCAACTAAAGGACAAACATAGGTACACGGTAAGCGTTTCATAATCCCATTTTATTCATGTAGTCAGACCTAAATTCCACAAAGCATGGTCTCTGCACCAATCCTTGGTGGATTTCAGCAGAGACGTCCTTCACCATGGAGTCAGCTAGTTTGATTTGAATTATTAGGATCTTCAATGGCGACAGCTAGTCTTACTGGGGTCTTACTGGGGTCCCACTGGGGTTCCGACAGGGGTCCCACTCGGGTCCAACAGGGGTTCTCACGGGGGTTCCGACTGGGGTCTTATTGGGGTTCCGACTGGGGTCTTACTGGGGTTCCGACTGTGGTACGACACATAACAAAAAAGACATTTGAGACAAAAGACTTGACAATTTCAAAACATTAACGTGTGTGTGTGTGCACCGATCGGTTATACATACGTCAGTACATATGCACAACAAGTAGGTCACATGCGGGAGAGACCTTGTGCCGTGAGGTGTTGGTTTATTTGTTTTTTTTTAAACCAGGTTTGCGGTTCACTTGTGCTGTATAAGATGGAAGGGAGTTATATGCAGTCATGGCTGTGTATAATACTGTACACTTCCTTGAATTTGTTTTGGACCTGGGGACTGTGAAAAGACCCCTTGTGGCATGTCTGGTGGGGCGTGTGATTGTGTGTGATTGTGTGTGTGTGTGTGTGTGTGTGTGTGTGTGTGTGTGTGTGTGTGTGTGTGTGTGTGTGTGTGTGTGTGTGTGTGTGTGTGTGTGTGTGTGTGTGTGTGTGTGTGTGTCAGTCCTGTGTGTAAGTTGACTATGCAAACAATTTTGAATTTCCAACACAATGTTTCTTATAAAAACAAGAAGTGACGCAGTCAGTCTTTCCTCAACTCTTAGCCAAGAGAGACTGGCATGCATAGTGTTAATATTAGCCCTCTGGTTACAATGAAGAGCAAGACGTGTCGCTCTGTTCTGGGCCAGCTGGAGCTTAACTAGGTCTTTCTTTGCAGCACTTGACCATATGACTGGACAATAATCAAGATAAGATACAACTACAGCCTGTGGAGTGTGGTGTCAAAAAAGCATCTTTCCAACCAATGAATCTATGTTTTGACCATGACGGTTTACAATCTAAGGTAACACCAAGTAAATTAGTAACCTCCACTTGTTCAACAGCCACACCATTCATTACCAGATTCAGCTGAGGTCTAGAACTTAGGGAATGATGTGTACCAAGTTTAATGTTCTTAGTTTCAGAGTTGTTCAGGACCAGTTTATTACTGGCCACCCACTCCAAAACAGACTGCAACCTTTTGTTAAGGGATTCAGTGACTTCATTAGCTGTGGTTGCTGATGCGTTTACACTTTAATCATCAGCATACATGGACACACATACTTTGTGTAATGCCAGTGACGGGTCATTGGTAAAAAAGAAAACAGTAGAAGGCTTAGAGAGCTGCCCTGCGGTACATGCAAATAGTTGAGAGAGAGAGAGAGAGAGAGAGAGAGAGAGAGAGAGAGAGAGAGAGAGAGAGAGAGAGAGAGAGAGAGAGAGAGAGAGAGAGAGAGAGAGAGAGAGAGAGAGAGAGAGAGAGAGAGAGAGAGAGAGAGAGAGAGAGAGAGAGAGAGAGAGAGAGAGAGAGAGAGAGAGAAAAATCCTTGATGTTTCTACAACTTGATTGGAGTCCACCTGTGGTAGTCCACCGTAGAGCTCAGAGACAGGATTGTGTCGAGGCACAGATCTGGGGAAGGGTACCAAAACATTTCTGTAGCATTGAAGGTCCCCAATAACACAGTGGCCTCCATCGTTCTTAAATGGAAGAAGTTTGTAACCACCAAGACTCTTCCTAGAGCTGGCCTCGCGGCCAAACTGAGCAATCGGGAAGAAGGGCTTTGGTCGGGGAGGGAACCAAGAACCCGATGGTCACACTGATAGAGCTCCAGAGTTGTTCTGTGGAGAAGGGAGAACCTTACAGAAGGACAACCATCTCTGCAGCATTCCACCAATCAGTTATTTATGGTAGAGTGGCCAGACGAAAGCCACTCCTCAGTAAAAGGCACATGACAGCCCGTTTGTAGTTTGCCAAAAGGCACCTACAGACTCTCTGCTCATGAGAAACAAGATTCTCTGCTCTAGATTGAACTCTGTGGCCTGAATGCCAAGCCTCAAGTCTGGAGGAAACCTGGCACCATCTCTGCTGTGAAGCATGGTGGTGGCATCATCATGCTGTGGGAATGTTTTTCAGCATCTGAGACTGGGAGACTAGTCAGGATCGAGGGAAAGATGAACAGAGCAAACCTGCTCCAGAGCACTCAGGACCTCAGACTGTGGAGAAGGTTCACCTTCCTACAGGACAACAACAAGCAAACAGCCATGACAATGCAGGAGTGGCTTCGGAACAAGTCTCTGAATGTCCTTGAGTGGCCCAGCCAAAGCCCGGACGTGAACATCTATGGAGAGACCGAAAAATAGCTGTGCAGCAACGCTCCCAATTCAACCTGCAGAGCTTGAGAGGATCTGCAGAGAAGAATGGGAGAAACTCCCCAAATACAGGTGTGCCAAGCTTGTAGTGTCATACCCAAGAAGACTCGAGGCTGTAATCGCTGTAAAAGGTGCCTCAACAAAGTACTGAGTAATGGGTCTGAATACTTATGCAAATGTGATATTTCATTTATTATTTTTGTAATATATATTTGCAATGTTTATTTTTTTTAAACTGTTTTTGCTTCATCATTATGGGGTAGTGTGCGTAGATTGAGGGGGGGAGAAAACAATTTAATTAATTTTAGAATAAGGCTGTAAAGTAACAAATGTGGAAAAAGTCAAGGGGTCTGAATACTTTCCGAATGCACTGTGTGTGGCTGATGTAATGTGTATTATTGGTCATATTACTAACAGAAAAGCCATTCTGTCCTGTCTGTCCCGTGTGTGTCCCTGTAGAACGTCCAGAACGTGTTGACTCTAGAAGGAAGTGGACTGATCTCTGCGCTGAGGGTCCTCTGCCAGATCGCCTGTCCACCTCCCGCCGTAGAGGCTCAGCAGAGAGATCTGAAGTGGAGTCTAGCAGGGGTGCAGTTGTTTTCTGGGGAGGGCTTGGACACGTGTGTTTGTGTGCTCCAGAAGCTGTGTAGCGTGCTGCTGCCTGCCTGGCGTGTGCACGGACACATGGGACCCACCCCACAGCGCTGTATGATCCTTGGCGTGTGCGCTAACACGCTAAGGCTGCTGCGGACCATGCTAACAGAGCTGTTGCGCAGCGGGGCCTTCCAGTTCAGGGACACGCGTGTGGCGAGCACGTTGGTGACTCTACACATGGTCGTGTGTTCAGCCCCGTCCTCTGGACGTCTAGACTGGGAGGAGACCAAGGTTCAGGCCCTCATCGTAGATGTGCTGCTCACCTTCACACAGGGAGTCAGTGAACAGGTAGAGCTCTTTTCTGATTGACCTTTAACATAATGTTGTGTGTGTGTGTGTTGCGTGCATGTAATAAATTGGGTATCATTTCCCCTGTAGATGACCCACACAGAGGAGACTCTGCTCAGTAACACATGGTCTCTGATGCTGAAGGAGGTGTTGGGCTCTCTACTGAAAGCACCAGAGGGACTCTTCTCTGGCCTCACCCTGCTGTCTGAACTGCTGCCACTTCCCCTGCCCATGCAGAGCACGCAGGTACACACACACACACCTGCTGCTTCTCATGTTGCTACAGCCATCATCAGCAACAGTCTGGAGGTCGTTGGATTGACACTTAACAAACTAGTCAATGCATGAGGATTGAAAGCTGTAGGACTTTCATGTTGGAAACATCTAAACCGAAGGGAATCAGATTTCTAGTTGTGTGTTGTGCTGGTCCCCCTCCAGGTGATCTCTGACCAGGACGTGGCTGTAGCGTTGAACACCAGGAAGTTGTGGAGCATGCACCTGCGGGTGCAGTGGGGTGTGTTTGCGGACGCCCTCGGGTGTGTGTGTGGAACTAGCTGTCCTCCGCTGCTGGCCATGCTGCGACGTGTGTGTGTCCAGCTGGCTGACCTCTCCTCTCCCACCGCCACCCTCATCATGAAGACCCTGCTGGAATTCCTGCTGGCGGAACTACAGCCGTAAGACAGTCGCAAACACACCCTTATGCACCTCTTGAACTAAGATGGCAAGCCAAATAAATCCCAAATTGGCTTTGGATAATATTTCACGTCCATATTAGAACCACCATGCTACCTTCTCTGATGGTATGTGTGGTTGTGTTTTTGATTTTGGTATGTGTGGTTGTGTTTTTGATTTCGGTATGTGTGGTTGTGGTTTTGATTTTGGTATGTGTGATTGTGTTTTTGATTTCGGTATGTGTGGTTGTGGTTTTGATTTCGGTATGTGTGGTTGTGGTTTTGATTTCGGTATGTGTGGTTGTGGTTTTGATTTTGGTATGTGTGATTGTGGTTTTGATTTTGGTATGTGTGGTTGTGGTTTTGATTTCGGTATGTGTGGTTGTGTTTTTCAGTGTTGAGGGTAAGAGTCCCGGTTGGGGGCAGGTCCTGCGTCTCCTCTCTCTATTCGACACCCTGGTTTCCCAGAGAGCCTGTAAGATCGCAACGTTACACTTGCTCTCTGGCTCTACCGCTGGAGACGAGCCATTGGCTGATGTCTTCCCCCTGCTACTGTCCCTATTGGTTCCCGCTGCTGACCACGCCCTGCCACAACAGCACTGTGCAGAGCTGGTGGGAACTGTCCTGCAGTCACTGTGTGACCAGGTAACACACGAAGCACCTGGTATTGTATGAAGCTAATGCACTTCGTCCACTAGCTGATAACAATGGAGAGGTATGGGGTGAATTGGTGCGTATTATATTCATAAACATGTAGGTCTTTGTGGATGCTCTTTAGTCTGACCTATGTGTCAGACTAGCAGGGGGTCGTATATCAGGCTGAGCCAGGTAAGAGGGAGCGGTAGAGGGATAGAGAAAGGTGTTTAACCCCATCAGTCCCAAGACATTGATCTGACTTTCATTTATCTGCATGTCCAGCTGTTATATTTAGTCTCACGATGAAGTGTTTTACCATGTTCTTTTCAGGACAACCAGGGCCACAAGTAGAACACCTAACTATTTGACATAAACAGTTGCATTCTTGAGTTTTATTGACAGTTCAAAAACTCGATAGAAATGTAGTTATAAGAATGCTCTAAGTACAGAAATGGTTTGCTCACTGGAAAATGAATATCTAACTAGTCAGTGACAACTGTTCAGAGTTTATAACAGCGACTATGTGAGCTTATCACAGTGTTATAGACACTATGTCCTGGGATTTACTATGGTCTTCTATGTAGAAGAACCCCTTACCTTCTAACGACTCTTGTGTAGTTTATGAGCATCAGAGACGAAACATGTTATGTGTTTGTATTCCTGACAGTCAGCCTTCGCCAAGCATCTCAAATCATTCTGACTCTACAGATTTTTTTGTAAACGGTGGGACTCATTGTGTTAACTCTGCTGTGTGTGTGTTAGGACATCTCTCTGGTGGTGCCCCACCCAGCCGAGGGGTGTGTGTCAGAGGCTGAGCAACTGGCCAATGCCCTGCCAGGACGGGAAATGATCTCATCAGTGTGCGACTCTCTGATGGAGGTTTTGGGGAACGGAGAGAGCAGTGCCGCTCTGCTCCTCACCTGTCTCAGGACACTCATGTTCCTCACAGAACATGACTATGGACTCTACCACCTCAAAGGGTACACACACACTCCTCACTGCCAGGAATTTAGATCAATGCAAGTGTAGCATGTGTATATAGACAATGGTAGTGGTTACAGCACTGAACCCTGTGGAACACCAAATTCAACTTTAAAGATGTGTGTTTTTAGGGCTCTGAAGAAGCACAGTGCCAGTGTGTGTGCTCTGTTGAAGAGACAGGTGTTCTCCTTCAGGAAAGACTCGGCTGAACTCCTCTCTGCTCTGCTGGACTTCCTACGACAGATCCTCAACACTGACCCTCTGGTAAAACCCCAAACAAGTCCATTTCAACATGATCAACCATTATCCAGTCAATCATTATCTGCCGATGGGAAGGCCGATCCGCCCGTATTACATTAATCATCGTTACTCTCTCTTCTCATACCCAGGGTTGCTGTGGGGAGGAGAGTGGAGGAGAAGAGTCCGGGCTGGTCCCGCCCCCAAGGTCTGTGGCTCTGACTGGCTCAGAGATGAAGGCTCTGCTGCAGTGGGAGGAGGCTGACACACACCCTCTAAACACACTAGAGAAACACATCAAGGTACACACACACACACACACACTTTGTGCATAGTAATGATTATAAATGCAAATCTCTGGTTGGAAGTAGTGGAAGTAACTGTTGTGTGTGTATGTAGAAGCTGTGCAAGGAGGAGGATTCATTGGAGACCCTGTTGGAGAATGTGATTGGTCTACGACAGACGCTGGAGAGCACTATTGACACATCTTCTCCCCCTGAGACGGAGCCCACTCTACCCAATCCTGACACGTTATTGACCCAGTTCAACCACAGGTACCGCCCACTGACACTATTGGCCCAGTTCAACCACAGGTACCGCCCACTGACACTATTGGCCCAGTTCAACCACAGATACCGCCCACTGACACTGTTGGCCCAATAGATACCGTTAAAGCTGCTGTATGTAACTTTTTGTGCGAGCTGAACAAATTCACATAGAAATGTGAGTTATAGATCTGTCATTCTCACTGAACGCATGTCTAGAAGCGGTAGGTCTGTTATATGTGCGCTATTTTTATGCTTCCAGTTATTAAATTACATTTTTGCATCTTTTACTTTCGGTTTTGCACACCAGCTTCAAACAGCAGAAACAGGTGTAGAGTGAAATGCTTACTTACAGGCTCTAACAAATAGTGCGGGAAAAAAAGGTGTGTATGTGTGTGTAGGTAAGTAAAGAAATAAAACAACAGTAAAAAGACATTTGAAAATAACAGCAGCGAGGCTATATACAGACACCTGTTAGTCAGGCTTATTGAGGTAGTATGTACATGTAGGTAAGTGACTATGCATATATGATGAACAGAGAGTAGCAGTAGCGTAAAAAGAGGGGTTGGCGGGTGGTGGGACTCAATGCAGATAGCCCGGTTAGCCAATGTGTGGGAGCACTGGTTGGTCAGGTCAATTAAGGTAGGATGTACATGAATGTATAGTTAAAGTGACTATGCATATAAGATAAACAGAGTAGCAGCAGCGTAAAAGAGGGGTTGGGGGAGGCACACAATGCAAATAGTCTGGGTAACCATTTGATTAGCTGTTCAGGAGTCTTATGGCTTAGTGGTAAAAACTAGTGACCAGGAAATGACAGAGAGATTTCTGCATAGTGCACCTTTTAACAAAAGTGCAATTTTAATCAACTGTTTTTTAAATTATGGCCTGTATGAACTCAATTTGTTTGGGGAATTTGGCTTGTCTTGAATGACCCACTGACACGCTATGGACCCAGTTTTGACCCGAAGCTGTGTGGGTCCTGTTCTGACTGTCTGTGTTCTCTCCTGCAGGACGGTGTTTGTGTTGTCGGAGGTGTTGGATGAGCAGCTGAAGGCTCTGTGGTTCTCCCCCTTCCACACTGACGACATGGAGGCAGAACTAGACATGGTGAGACACCTGGGTGTGTGTGTGTGTGTGTGTGTGTGTGTGTGTGTGTGTGTGTGTGTGTGTGTGTGTGTGTGTGTGTGTGTGTGGGTATGGGTGTGAGTAAATCTCTCTGTCTCTAGGTGAAGGTGGACCTGCTAGGCCTGGCCCAGGAGTGTTGTCCAGAGTTGGACCTGAAGTCAGAGCTGGAACGCTCCTTCCTGTCTGAGCCCTTGTCTCCCAGTCATACCAAAACTAACAAGGGCTTCAGGCTGGGCAAGCACAAACACGAGACCTTCATCACCAGGTACACACACTTTTATCACCTTCAGGTACATAATGTGATTGTATGTGACCCACATGTTAACAAAGATGCCTGTGTCGTCCTCTTCCTCTCTGCAGTGGTAAGTCAGACTACATCGAGCCAGCTAAGAGAGCCCACATGATGGCTGCTCCTCGCGGTCGAGGTAGGGGGGGCTTCGGGGGACAGCCCTTTCGCTCCAACGACATCTTCCGCCAGCGCAAACAGAACACTTCGCGCCCTCCCAGCATGCACGTGGATGACTTTGTGGCGGCAGAGTTTAAAGATGTTGGGACTCCCCTGGGCCTGTTGCCCCCCAAGCGACCCCCTAAGAGCTCCCCCAAACCCCCCACCAGAGGCCTGTTCACTGGGAACAGAGGCAGGGCTGCTTTCCACAGCCAGCAGACACGCTTTTTCACCCCACCGCAGCCTAAAGGAGTGCTGCTGTCTGGTATGTTGACACAAACAGATCGCTGTAAACTAACAAGTGGGTCTGTTGTCTTTTAAAGAAACTTTGACTAACATGTCTTCCCATCCCCCTCCCTTCTAGGTAACTATAATGCCCGCCGTGAGGGTGGGCGAGGTGGCACGTCATGGAGTGGTCCGTTGCCACCGGTTACCCACAGAGGAACATACAGTGATGCCAGGGGCGGGCAGAGCAACTTTACACGCGGCCCCTGCCCTCACGCCAGCAGCCTGCAGGTACACACATACTCATATGCACACGTACATACTGTATAAGCACACACATACATATTCAGAGAACAGCATGAATACAAGATAATACTTTCATGCACAATTACTGATGGTCACCCTTGTTCTTCTCGCTCCCTCTCTTCCAGGTGCATATCGCCTGGCTCCGCGGGACCGCGCCCCTCGAGGTCGTGGGGGTACAGGCCTGTCGTGGCTGAGTCAGGGAGGAGGAGGGGGGGGGGTCCCAGGGGGGGAAGTTTAGCGGTGGGGGAGGCAGCGGAGGAGGGAGGGGACGACACGTTCGCTCCTTCACCAGGTAAACAAACCTGGCCAATGACTGCAGCCCGTCACGGCTCTTAACGGACCAATCAGGAATAATGAGTACATCATCTCCATGGAAACGTGTCCTCTGTGGGATTCTATTGATGATGATGTGTGGAATTTGTTGTATTATGTTTTAGTTCTTTTACATTGTTGTTCAGACTCCATAAAGTTCTGTGATTGAGAGCGCCGTCTGGAGTAGTGTGTTAGTGTTCCTCACTGTGGTATGTTAGTATGGATGGATTGACAGACGGATCGATGCATGGGGTATATGCAATGTAAGAAATGCATGATGAGCTGTATATAATTCCATTAGAGTAGATGGAGTAAGACTATTGTACCTTAAAAGGACCAGAGATCAGAGGTGTTTCAGCAGACTTTATTTAGGATCTCAGCAGGCTGGTTTTCTCTGAGTTGAAGCAATGTCACAGGTATCTGCCAATCATCAGGAGATGCAACAAGGGTGGGTTCAGGAGATGCAAGGGTGGGTTCAGGAGATGGGCAGGAGATGCAACAAGGGTGGGTTCAGGAGATGAGGGTGGGTTCAGGAGATGCAACAAGGGTGGGTTCAGGAGATGCAACAAGGGTGGGTTCAGGAGATGCAACAAGGGTGGGTTCAGGAGATGCAACAAGGGTGGGTTCAGGAGATGCAACAAGGGTGGGTTCAGGAGATGCAACAAGGGTGGGTTCAGGAGATGCAACAAGGGTGGGTTCAGGAGATGCAACAAGGGTGGGTTCAGGAGATGCAACAAGGGTGGGTTCAGGAGATGCAAGGGTGGGTTCAGGAGATGATGGGTTCAGGGGATGCAGGAATGCAAAGGGTGGGTTCAGGGGATGCAACAAGGGTGGGTTCAGGGGATGCCACACCAGATAAAAATGTTTTGAGACTGTTAAATGAAGAAGGAATTGAGGAAGTTAAAGCATTTTCTCTCATTTGTGCCTACTGAACATAACCCAGTAACATTAGGAATGGCCCCTCAGATGACGGTGACCTCTCTGCTCTTGATGCAGTCGAGGGTAAGGCTGCGGGGGCGGGCCATGC
This sequence comes from Oncorhynchus gorbuscha, assembly GCF_021184085.1. Taxonomy (NCBI): domain Eukaryota; kingdom Metazoa; phylum Chordata; class Actinopteri; order Salmoniformes; family Salmonidae; genus Oncorhynchus; species Oncorhynchus gorbuscha. Next base: position 84,520,992 of record NC_060187.1, read on the forward strand.
GTGACCCCTCCCCTGGCTGTGGGGATGTAGGCGGGTATAAGGCTGGAATAGGCAAAGCCGAGGGTAGTGATTGGGTAGAAGCCTGTGTTGGCCCTGCCCTCAGCAAGCCCCTGGTTGGGTGTTCTACTTGAAGCTGGCTCCTAATTGTCCCGTCTTCTTGATGCAGTCCTCTGATTGGCTCGTCTCTGTTCCGCTGGCCCCTGCATGGCTGCAGGCTCCGGAGCATCTCCAGTAGCTCCCTCTTCTCTAGATCCGCTTCTGCCAGCTCCTGTCTCCGCAGGCGCTCTGCCCCCAAGAGAGCCCGCACATCACACATCACCCTCGACACCTGGCCCTACACACACACACAGGGATGTGTCATAACACACACACACACATTCCTATAGGTAGTACATATTATAAGTGTGTGTCACCTTGAGATCCTCCACCTCGCTCTTCAGCAGAGACTCTTTCTGCACCATGTGTCTCCTCTGAGAGTCCAGCCTCGACTCCATCTCACGCCTCACCTCCTCCACCTTACCCAACATCTCTGCCCTGCAACACACACAAACACACGCATGTGTCACAATGAATCACAATTTCCAATGTATAAAAGCAATGACATCGCCCTTGAGGTTCTAAAATATTGTAAATATTGGCACAGCTTTGTCAAGGATTTGTTAGGAACGACACAAATATAACATCCTAATATATCTCAATCAATCACCTCAAACACACAAACCTGAGCAGCTCCAATTCTGTTCGTAGCTCCGCAACACAGTTGTGCTGTGATTGGTCTACAGAGAGGAGGGTGTGGCCACAGCCGCTAAGACACGCCCTGCTGCGGAACTCACACTCTAACAGGTGAGACTCTAGACCCCTCCTCTCCACCTGCACCGGACAACCTGGGGAGGTGGAAAGAGGAGTTAAGGAGAGGGAAGCAGAAAGTAACAGAAAGACGAAGTTAGAGAGCAACACTTGAGACCTACTGAAAGTCTCTCACTGTCTTTCTCACCCCAACCCCTTCCTCTACCCCACTCCGCCTTCCTCTACCCCGCTCCGCCTTCCTCTACCCCGCTCCGCCTTCCTCTACCCCACTCCGCCTTCCTCTACCCCACTCCGCCTTCCTCTACCCCGCTCCGCCTTCCTCTACCCCGCTCCGCCTTCCTCTACCCCACTCCGCCTTCCTCTACCCCACTCCACCTTCCTCTACCCCACTCCACCTTCCTCTACCCCACTCCACTGCACTGCATGGCACTCAAGCACTCCCCCACTCAGAGAGGCAGTAGCAAAAGTTTAAAGGAAGATTGAAGGATAAGAACTTATGTTTTTAATCATGCAAATGAATGAAACACAATCCAATCCAATACCACACAAATGCAAACACCCTGATACCTACCGCACTGGTAACATATGTAGTCTCCACCTGCCAACAACAGGTCATAGACACGTGAGAGTTCACCTAATACCCCCCCCCATCCATCTGTTGCATTTGCGCTCATTCTCTGGGGGATGTTTCACATTAAAAATGTAGGTGGGATCCCTTCCTGAGTAGTTGGATGTTTCCCCAATACAGATCTAGGGTCTTTTATTTTCATTTCACCTATAATCGTAAAGGTTGGGATTTGGTTAAGGTAAGATGATCCTAGATCTGTAGAGCAACTGCTACCTGGAGCTAAGGTCATTGTTCATCCCAGCTGGGCTCTGTATGATGTCACCATGACAACTGGTCTACCACCTGCTCCCCTCACACAGGTGGTATATCATTTCTGCTCCGTCTAAACTAAACACACTTCCATGTAGTTTACTATACATTTCTCTAATACACTTACATACACACACTCTCTCTGTATTGTAATACACTGTAATCAGTGGAGGCTGCTGAGGCGAGGATGGAATGGAGTCAATGAAATGGTATCAACCACATGGAAACCACATGTTTGTTACCATTCCATTGAATCCATTCCAGGCATTATTATGAGCCGTCCTCCCCTCAGCAGCCTCCCCTGACTGTAATACACACAGAGCTGTAGTACCTGTGGAGGAGCAGGATATGAAGGTGAATGGACACTCGTCCTCGTGTGTGTGAAGTGTCTCCAGGCAGCAGACGGCATCACAGCCCTGGCCAGAGTTAACACAACGGATCTGGAGCCTAGACAGGTCATTACGCATGTACCTAACACAGACCAGACCAGCCAGTGGTTGTTGGAATAACCATATTATAGTGTGTGTATGTTTCTGTGTGTATGTTTCTGTGTCTATGTGTCTGCGTGGGTGTTTCTGTGTGAGCGTGTATGTGTCTGCGTGGGTGTTTCTGTGTGAGCGTGTGTACCTGTGCAGTGGTCTCAGAGTGCTGATGTCCAGTGGAAGTCTGTCCTCAGGGCAGGAGTGGTGGTGTATGAGCCAGGAGCTGATGCAGGCGTCGCAGTAGGCATGTTCACAAGGGGCCTGGAGGGGGCGCTCCAACACATCCCGACACACACAGCACAGAAGCCCCTCGTTCACGTACCCCACAAACCTCTCCAGGTCATAACCCATCCTACAGCACACAGACACACAGATCCATGCAGAGCAAAAACAGCCAGACACCCATACAGCAGTGTTAACTTCCTCCTCAATGTTCCTGGTTTTCTCTGTTTTTGAGCCCCTATGACTCTCCATTCTACTGGCATTCTATTTTACAGAATACACTGACCCTTACCTGAGACTCTCTATGACTCTCCATTCTACTGGCATTCTATTTTACAGAATACACTGACCCTTACCTGAGACTGACAGACTCTTCTTCTCTTCCCTCAGTCCTTTCTTCCTCTTTGGACCTCTCTCCTCCTCCTCTTCTTCTCTCTCCTGTCTCTGTAGTTTACCCTAGGTCTCCCTAGCAACAGGGATCCTCTGCCCAGGCAGCCAGCTGCTGGACGAGACTGCAGACAGACAGAGTTACACACACACACACACACACACACACACACACACACACACACACACACACACACACACACACACACACACACACACACACACACACACACACACACACACACACACACACACACACACACACACACACACACACACACGTTAAGAGCAAGTGATGAAAGGAAGACTAGGCCTACTGTAAGTAATTCTGATTTATCTATTTGTTTTATTCAGACATTTTGGCAGGATACATCCCTTGGGATGAATCATTATGTTCTACAGGGGGTCCTGATGAAGCAACAAACACATTAAAGGCAGTTCCATTCAAACAGGAACATGTGTATCTACAAACATGTTTTCTCCCTCATCCCTTTCCCTCTCTGTCTCTTTGGATGTGGGATTATCATGGATTACGCTCCCATTTTCTCTGATTGGATTACAGACTCCATGACAACATCCCCACTGCACTCTTACCCCACATCAGACATCAAAAAGCAACCCCGAAAGAGTGAGTGAGTGAGTGAGTGAGTGAGTGAGTGAGTGAGTGAGTGAGTGAGTGAGTGAGTGAGTGAGTGAGTGAGTGAGTGAGTGAGTGAGTGAGTGAGTGAGTGAGTGAGTGAGAGAGAGAGATATTAGAGACACATATTTCCCTCAGATTACAAAGACCCACAAAGAATTTGAAAACAAATCCAATATTGATAAACTCCTATATCTATTGGGTGAAATACCACAGTGTGCAATCAAAGCAGCAAGACTTGTGACGACCTGTTGCCACAAGAAAAGCGTCCACAAGAAAAGGGCAACCAGTGAAGAACAAACATCATTGTAAATACAACCTGTATTTATGTTTATTTATTTTCCTTTTTATACTTTAACTATTTTCACATCATTACAACACTGTATATTACTTTATATGACATTTGAAATGTCTTCATTCTTATGGAACTTTTGTGTAAGTGTAATGTTTACTGTTATTTTTTTATTGTTTATTTCACTTTTGTTTATTATCTATTTCACTTGCTTTGGCAATGTAAGCATATTGGTCCCATGCCAATAAAGCCCTTGAATTGAATTTAAATTGAATTGAGAGAGAGAGATGAGAGAGGGAGATGTCAACCAAATAGACAATAAACAAAGAGATATCATAGTTATGATGATGACATCGCCACCACGTGTCAGCAACACCATAGGATATAAAGCCTAGCTCTCTAGCCTACTACAGCCCACTACTTATACCATGGCCATCGACTATGCGCTTTCAATATGCATTTGTGCAATGTGTGGGATTTAGCAGAAATGGTTGCCAGGATGGAATTTATTTGACCATTTATTTGACTTTTATTCTCTAGAGTTGTTTACTTACCACCAGGGCTCAGTCCATGACAGATGACATCTCAATTGGAATCATCATTTAATTCCGCAAACTCCTTCAAATTTACGTGACATTTTATAACACAAATATCCATGCAATCAATATCGATCAGTTTCATAAATGAGTCTGAATGGCCTACTGTAGGGCAGGCAGGCTATTATCGTACATCGGTGAAGTTAACCTTGGAATCATCTGGCGAAAATCAGATTATTTCGATATCTAAATGTACACTCGTTTTACCTCTACCGGCACGACACCGGCTGACAGCGGCAGATTGTGCTTCTTGTCGCAAAACGACCGAACTAGAGCAAACGCCACCGTTTGGTGGCGCGGGAGTAGAAAACGAGTGCACTCAATAACACTAGACTCCGCCCCTCTACGTAACACGTAGCCAATAGCAGTTTACGCCACTTTAGCGGGAGAATTCGTCTCTGAAGAGTTGTGTATCATTGTTTTCTTGTAACTAACTGTAAAGCAGAGGCTTGCTTGACTAAACAGGTATGTATGAAACACACATTTATGCCTTATGTTATCTTTCCAACATATTGTCACAAGCTAGTTGGTTGTTATAGACGATGACATGAAAATGTTGAAGTGTTCAAGGTAGCTCAACTAATTTGGGCTATCTAGCTACACTAACGTTAGCCAACAGTTAATGTAATGTGTCTATCTGAACCAACAATGACGTGTATAAACTCATCATTGGTATAAACCCATACATCTCATTGAGCTGAACTAACTATTCAAGGGCCATGTACACTGAATGGAGGTAATATATAGCTATGTTGTGTAATTCTGTTATTTAACTAGCTGCCTTTTACTAATCAGCTGCTTACATTGATTAGCTAGTTAGCTAGCTGAATAAGGTGTTACAGTAGGAAACAAAAGCCTCCATACCCAGGACCACTAGTACTTGTTCTCCAGGGGGCACAGGGTTGGCTACTCATAAGCCCTCTTATAGATGTGAAATGATTCAATAAAAAATGACAAACACCCCCTCACTCAGACAGGATGCGTCGCTCAGGGGCCCCCAGCCAGGTCTTTGGTAACATGGCGAAGAAGCCCCGGTTCGTCCCTCCTGGAGCCTCCCTTGCTGGTCCTCCTGATCCCCCTGTGGGTACTCTGCTTGAACCGGAGCCTCTGGCCCCTAAACTCTCCCCGGGGAACGTGCTCTACAAGGTGAACACACGGTCCATTTCACTTTCATCCTTAGCCACAAATGTGACCCCTATTACTATTGTAGTAATTAAGCAACTAAGCATATGAGTCATATTGGAGCTACTTCTCTCTCTAGCCGATGTAAGACCTTTAACAAATTAACATTCACAAGGCCGCAGGGCCAGACAGATTACCAGGACGCGTACTCAGAGCATGCACTGACCAGCTGGGAAGTGTCTAAACTGACATTTTCAACCTCTTCCTGACCCAGTCTGTAATACCTACATGTTTCAAGCAGACCACCATAGACCCTGTGCCCAAGAACACCAAGGTAACCTATCTAAATGACTACCACCATGTAGCATCTGTAGTCATGAAATGCTCACATGGCTCACATCAATACCATCATCCCAGACACCCTGGATCCACTCCAGTTCACATATCTCCCCAACAGATCCACAGATGACACAATCTGTATTGCACTCCACACTGCCCTTACCCACTTGGACAAAAGGAACACCTATGTGAGAAAGCTGTTCATTGACTACATCTCAGTGTTTAACAACATAGTGCCCTCCATGCTCATCACTAAGGTAAGGACCCTGGGACTGAACATCTCCCTCGGCAACTGGATCCTGGACTTCCTGTCAGGGCGTTCCCAGATGGTGAGGGTAGGCAACAACATCCTCCATGCCCCTCAGGGGTGCGTGCTTAGTCCACTTCTGTACTTCCTGTTCACCCACGACTGTGTGGGTGCGCACGACTCCAACACCATTAAGTTTGCCAATGACATAACGGTGATAGGCCTGATCACCGACAACAATGAGACATCCTATAGGGAGGAGGTCAGAGTCAACAACCTCTCCCTCAATGTCAGCAAGACAAAGGAGCTGATGGTAGACAACAGGAAACGGAGGGCCGAGCACACCCACATTCATATTGACAGGGCTGTAGTGGAGGGGCTGCATCACCACTTGGTATGGAAAATGCTTGGCATCCAACCGCATGGCACTACAGAGGGTAGTGCGTACGACCCAGTACATCTCTGGGGCCAAGCTCCCTGCCATCAAGGACCTCTATGCCAGGCGGTGTCAGAGGAAGGCCTGAAAAATTTTCAGACTCCAGCCACCCAGAACATCGACTGTTCTCTCTGCTACCGTACGGCAAGCACTACCAATGCACCAACAGGACCCTGTACAGCTTGTAGTCCCAAGCCATAAGACTGCTAAATAGTTTGTTTTAAAAAAACTATTAAATGGTTTACATTTACATTGTAGTCATTTAGCAGACACTCTTATCCAGAGCTACTTAGTTAGTGCATCCGTCTTCAGATAGCAAGGTGGAACAACCACACATCTCAGTCATAGTAAGTACATTTTTCCTGAAAGTAGCTATCAGCAAAGTCAGAGCTAGTCAGGGGGTGTTGGTTAACAAAATTATTTTTTTTGTCAAATTCTCAATACTCATTGTGTTTCTATTATTTTATTATGTGTTTTTTATATTATTTCTCTGATGTGAAGTAAGTAAGCATCCCCCGTGCATCCCGCAAAGGCGGAGGTGTTGCTAACATTTACGATAGCAAATTTCAATTTACAAAAAAAAAAATGACGTTTTCGTCTTTTGAGCTTCTAGTCATGAAATCTATGCAGCCTACTCAATCACTTTTTATAGCTACTGTTTACAGGCCTCCTGGGCCATATACAGCGTTTCTCACTGAGTTCCCTGAATTCCTATCAGACCTTGTAGTCATTGCAGATAATATTCTAATCTTTGGTGACTTTAATATTCACATGGAAAAGTCCACAGACCCACTCCAAAAGGCTTTTGGAGCCATCATCGACTCAGTGGGTTTTGTCCAACATGTCTCTGGACCCACTCACTCTCACAGTCATACGCTGGACCTAGTTTTGTCCCATGGAATAAATGTTGTGGATCTTAATGTTTTTCCTCATAATCCTGGACTATCAGACCACCATTTTATTACGTTTGCAATTGCAACAAATAATCTGCTCAGACCCCAACCAAGGAACATCAAAAGTCGTGCTATAAATTCACAGACAACACAAAGATTCCTTGATGCCCTTCCAGACTCCCTCTGCCTACCCAAGGACGCCAGAGGACAAAAATCCGTTAACCACCTAACTGAGGATCTCAATTTAACCTTGCGCAATACCCTAGATGCAGTTGCACCCCTAAAAACTAAAAAAATGTCTCATAAGAAACTAGCTCCATGGTACACAGAAAATACCCGAGCTCTGAAGCAAGCTTCCAGAAAATTGGAACGGAAATGGCGCCACACCAAACTGGAAGTCTTCCGACTAGCTTGGAAGGATGGTACCGTGCAGTACCGAAGAGCCCTTACTGCTGCTCGATCGTCCTATTTTTCTAACTTAATTGAGGAAAATAAGAACAATCCGAAATTCCTTTTTGATACTGTGGCAAAGCTAACTAAAAAGCAGCATTCCCCAAGAGAGGATGACTTGCACTTTAGCAGTGATAAATTCATGAACTTCTTTGAGGAAAAGATTATGATTATTAGAAAGCAAATTACGGACTCCTCTTTAAACCTGCGTATTCCTCCAAACCTCAGTTGTCCTGAGTCTGCACAACTCTGCCAGGACCTAGGATCAAGAGAGACGCTCAAGTGTTTTAGTACTATATCTCTTGACACAATGATGAAAATAATCATGGCCTCTAAACCTTCAAGCTGTATACTGGACCCTATTCCAACTAAACTACTGAAAGAGCTGCTTCCTGTGCTTGGCCCTCCTATGTTGAACATAATAAACGGCTCTCTATCCACTGGATGTGTACCAAACTCACTAAAAGTGGCAGTAATAAAGCCTCTCTTGAAAAAGCCAAACCTTGACCCAGAAAATATAAAAAACTATCGGCCTATATCGAATCTTCCATTCCTCTCAAAGATTTTAGAGAAGGCTGTTGCGCAGCAACTCACTGCCTTCCTGAAGACAAACAATGTATACGAAATGCTTCAGTCTGGTTTTAGACCCCATCATAGCACTGAGACGGCACTTGTGAAGGTGGTAAATGACATTTTGATGGCATCGGACCGAGGCTCTGCATCTGTCCTCGTGCTCCTAGACCTTAGTGCTGCTTTCGATACCATCGATCACCACATTCTTTTGGAGAGATTGGAAACCCAAATTGGTCTACACGGACATGTTCTGGCCTGGTTTAGGTCTTATCTGTCGGAAAGATATCAGTTTGTCTCTGTGAATGGTTTGTCCTCTGACAAATCAACTGTACATTTCGGTGTTCCTCAAGGTTCTGTTTTAGGACCACTATTGTTTTCACTATATATTTTACCTCTTGGGGATGTTATTCGAAAACATAATGTAAACTTTCACTGCTATGCGGATGACACACAGCTGTACATTTCAATGAAACATGGTGAAGCACCAAAATTGCCCTCGCTAGAAGCATGTGTTTCAGACATAAGGAAGTGGATGGCTGCAAACTTTCTACTATTAAACTCGGACAAAACAGAGATGCTTGTTCTAGGTCCCAAGAAACAAAGAGATCTTCTGTTGAATCTGACAATTAATCTTAATGGTTGTACAGTCGTCTCAAATAAAACTGTGAAGGACATCGGCGTTACTCTGGACCCTGATCTCTCTTTTGAAGAACATATCAAGACCATTTCGAGGACAGCTTTTTTCCATCTACGTAACATTGCAAAAATCAGAAACTTTCTGTCCAAAAATGATGCAGAAAAATTAATCCATGCTTTTGTCACTTCTAGGTTAGACTACTGCAATGCTCTATTTTCCGGCTACCCGGATAAAGCACTAAATAAACTTCAGTTAGTGCTAAATACGGCTGCTAGAATCCTGACTAGAACCAAAAAATTTGATCATATTACTCCAGTGCTAGCCTCTCTACACTGGCTTCCTGTCAAAGCAAGGGCTGATTTCAAGGTTTTACTGCTAACCTACAAAGCATTACATGGGCTTGCTCCTACCTACCTCTCTGATTTGGTCCTGCCGTACATACCTATACGTACGCTACGGTCACAAGACGCAGGCCTCCTAATTGTCCCTAGAATTTCTAAGCAAACAGCTGGAGGCAGGGCTTTCTCCTATAGAGCTCCATTTTTATGGAACGGTCTGCCTACCCATGTCAGAGACGCAAACTCGGTCTCAACCTTTAAGTCTTTACTGAAGACTCATCTCTTCAGTGGGTCATATGATTGAGTGTAGTCTGGCCCAGGAGTGGGAAGGTGAACGGAAAGGCTCTGGAGCAACGAACCGCCCTTGCTGTCTCTGCCTGGCCGGTTCCCGTTTTCCACTGGGATTCTCTGCCTCTAACCCTGTTACGGGGGCTGAGTCACTGGCTTGCTGGGGCTCTCTCGTGCCGTCCCTGGGGGGGGATGCGTCACCTGGGTGGGTTGATTCACTGTTGTGGTCGGCCTGTCTGGGTTCCCCCCCACCCCTTGGGTTGTACCGTGTCGGAGATCTTTGTGGGCTATACTCGGCCTTGTCTCAGGATGGTAAGTTGGTGGTTGAAGATTTCCCTCTAGTGGTGTGGGGGCTGTGCTTTGGCAAAGTGGGTGGGGTTATATCCTTCCTGTTTGGCCCTGTCCGGGGTGTCCTCGGATGGGGCCACAGTGTCTCCTGACCCCTCCTGTCTCAGCCTCCAGTATTTATGCTGCAGTAGTTTATGTGTCGGGGGGCTAGGGTCAGTTTGTTTATCTGGAGTACTTCTCCTGTCCTATTCGGTGTCCTGTGTAAATCTAAGTGTGCGTTCTCTAATTCTCTCCTTCTCTCTTTCTTTCTCTCTCTCGGAGGACCTGAGCCCTAGAACCATGCCCCAGGACTACCTGACATGATGACTCCTTGCTGTCCCCAGTCCACCTGGCCATGCTGCTGCTCCAGTTTCAACTGGCCTGGGCCCTAGGACCATGTCCCAGGACTACCTGACATGAGGACTCCTTGCTGTCCCCAGTCCACCTGGCCATGCTCCTGCTCCAGTTTCAACTGTTCTGCCTTACTATTATTCAACCATGCTGGTCATTTATGAACATTTGAACATCTTGGCCACGTTCTGTTATAATCTCCACCTGGCACAGCCAGAAGAGGACTGGCCACCCCACATATGCTCTCTCTAATTCTCTCTTTCTTTCTCTCTCTCGGAGGACCTGAGCCCTAGGACCGTGCCCCAGGACTACCTGACATGATGGCTCCTTGCTGTCCCCAGTCCATCTGACTGTGCTGCTGCTCCAGTTTCAACTGTTCTGCCTTATTATTATTTGACCATGCTGGTCATTTATGAACATTTGAACATCTTGGTCATGTTCTGTTATAATCTCTACCCGGCACAGCCAGAAGAGGACTGGCCACCCCACATAGCCCGGTTCCTCTCTAGGTTTCTTCCTAGGTTTTGGCCTTTCTAGGGAGTTTTTCCTAGCCACCGTGCTTTTACACCTGCATTGTTTGCTGTTTGGGGTTTTAGGCTGGGTTTCTGTACAGCACTTTGAGATATCAGCTGATGTACGAAGGGCTATATAAATAAATTTGATTTGATTTGATCTAGACCTGTTGTTTACGAAGCATATGACAAATAACATTTGAATTGTTTTGACTTCATCCAAGACTAAAGGGTTTCACTCATATTGCGACATGTGGACCTTCTCAGACCTATCTAACAGTGCTCCTTCCTTGCAGGTCCAGAGGAGCCTCTCAGCCCCTGCACCGCCCCTTGCCCTGCCTGTGAAGGCCTTCAGCCTGGCTAGGAGCAGCCCCCAAGCCCCAGGCCTGTCCAGAGCTCTAGCCAGGGTGCTAGGTGCAGCAGACAGTAAGAAGAACGAGCTAGAGCCTGAAGACACTTCCTTTACAGAGGAGAACACTGGAGACCCAGCTGGTGAGTCAGACATGGGAGGATGGGAGGTGGGGTGGGTTGTGGTGGTGGCACAGTAAATGGTTGCCATTGAAACCAGGTATTCCTGGTGTAGATCTAATGCATTTAAATGTGGAGCAGTACTTCTGGTAAGCTTTGGATTTACTCTCAAAAGCAGAAATTCTGGTGATGAAAATCACAGATTTATAAAGCAACAAAGTTACTACAAACCAACGATGATGGTAAGAATAGTCAGGAACATTTTGTGTGCCATAAGAATTGCAGTATATTAACTATGTAGCAAATATTGTTTCCATTTCACTGCTGATGTTCTGAAACATTGTTTGAAAGATGCTGGGATTTTGTATAGGTTAACGATTGAGTTTAAGACCCAAAATGGTGAGGCACGGGTAGGAACTGTATTTTGCCTAATGAAATAGGGATATTTTTTATTTAAGCAGGCAAGTCAATTAAGAACATACAGTGCCTTCAGAAAGTATTCAGACTCCTTGACTTTTTCCGCACTTTGTTACGTTACAGCCTTATTCTAAAATGGATTAAATAAAAACAAATCCTCAGCAATCTACACACAATACCCCATAATGACAAACCGAAAACAGGTTTTTCAAACATTTTCTAAATGTATACAAAATTTCAAACCGATACCTTATTTACATAAGTATTCAGACCTTTGCTATGAGATTCGAAATTGAGCTCGGGCACATCCTGTTTCCATTGAGCATCCTTGAGATGTTTCTACAACTTGGAATCCACCTGTGGTAAATTGAGTTGTTTGGACATGATTTAGAAAGGCACACACCTGTCTATGTAAGGTCCCACAGTCAAAGGAATTGTCCGTAGAGCTCAGAGACAGGATTGTGTCGAGGCACAGATCTGAGGAAGGGTACCAAAACATTTCTGGAGCATCGAAGGTCCCCAAGTACACAGTGGCCTCCATCATTCTTAAATGGAACAAGTTTGGACTCTTCCTAGAGCTGGCCACTCGGCCAAACTGAGCAATCGGGGGAGAAGGGCTTTGGTCAGGGAGGGGACCAAGAACCCGATGGTCACTCTGATAGAGGTCCAGAGTTCTTCTGTGGAGATGGGAGAACCTTCCAGAAGGACAACCATCTCTGCAGCATTCCACCAATCAGTTATTTATGGTAGAGTGGCCAGACGGAAGCCACTCCTCAGTAAAAGGCACATGACAGCCCGTTTGAAGTTTGCCAAAAGGCACCTAGAGATTCTCAGACCATGAGAAACAAGATTCTCTGATCTGATGAAACCAAAATTTAACTCTTTGGCCTGAATGCCAAGTGTCACGTCTGGAAGATACCTGGCACCATCTCCAGTGAAGCATAATGGTGGCTGCATCATGCTGTGGGGATGTTTTTCAACGGCAGGGACTGGGAGACTAGTCAGGATCGAGGCAAAGGTGAACGGAGCAAAGTACAGAGGTTCTTGTTGAAAACCTGCTCCAGAGCTCTCAGGACGTCAGACTGGGGTGAAGGTTCACCTTCCAACAGGGCAACGACCCTAAGCACAAAGCCAAGACAACGCAGCAGTGACTTTGGGACAAGTCTCTGAATGTCCTTGAGTGGCCCAGCCAGAGCCCGGACTTGAAACTGATCAAACATCTCTGGAGAGACTTGAAAATAACTGTGCAGCAACGTTCCCCATCTAACCTGAAAGAGCTTGAGAGGATCTGCAGAGAAAAAATACAGGTGTGCCAAGCTTGTAGCGTCAAACCCAAGAAGACTTGAGGCTGTAATCGCTGCCAAAGGTGCTTCAACAAAGTACTGAGTAAAGGGTCTGAATACTTATGTAATTGTAATATTCTAAAAACCTGTTTTTGCTTTGTCATTATGGGGTATTGTGTGTTGATTGATGAGGAGAAAAAAAGTGATTTAAATCAATTTTAAATTAAGGCTAACATAACAAAATGTGGACAAAGTCAAGGTGTCTGAATACTTTCTGAAGGCACTATATACTTATTTACAATGACGGCTTAGCAAGAGGCAAAAAGGCTAAACTTTCCAGTTTGAGTGTGTTTTGCAGCTTGTTCCAGTCGCTAGCTGCAGCGAACTGAAAAGAGCAGTGACCCAGGGATGTGTGTGCTTTGGGGACCCAGGGATGTGTGTGCTTTGGGGACCGTTAACAGAATGTGACTGGCAGAACGGGTGTTATTTGTATTGTTTTATTTAACTAGTCAGTAAAGAACAAATTAATATTTTACAATGATGGCCTACCCCGGACAAACCCTCCCCTAACCCTGATGACACTGGACCAATTTATGCGCCGCCCTATGGGGTTCTCGATCACGGCCAGTTGTGATACAGCCTGGGATCGAACCAGGCTCTGTAGTGACACCTCTAGCACTGAGATGCAGTACCTTAGATCGCTGCACCACTCGGTAGGGTTGCAGTAGGTATCTCAGGTGGGGCAAGTGAGGGCTAAGAGGGTTTTATAAATAAGCATCAACCAGTGGGCCTTGCACTGGATATACAGAGACTGCCAGTTTACAGAGTGCCGTGATGTGTCCTATAAGGAGCATTGTTGGCCGACTGGTAAAGAACATCTAGCTGCTCGAGAGTACCTTTACCTGCCGATCTATAAATGACATCTCTGTAGTCTAGCATGGGTAAGATGGTCATCTGAATCAGGGTTAGTTTGGCAGCTGGGTGAAAGATGAGTGATTACGATAGAGGAAACCAAGTCTAGATTTAACCTTTGGGTTATTTCCAATGTGGTCCTTGATGTAAAAGACAGGAAAAGATGCTACGACCTCCGACAAGACATCAAACATGTAAAAGGACAATATAGGAGGACGGTGGAATCCTATTGCATCGGCTCCGACGCTCGTCATATTTGGCAGAGCTTGCACCCGATAACGCATTACCTAGGGAAACAGCCATGAGTTGCCTAGCGATGCAGAACTCCCAAACGAGCTCCATGCCTTCCGTGAAAGCCCCTGTTTTCCCAGATGACTGAGATCTCGCTCTCCGTAGCCGATGTGAGTAAAATGTTTAAACAGGTTCACAATCACAAGTCCGGAATACCAGAGCGTGTTCATCAAAGCATGCGCTGACCAGCTGGCAAGTGTCTTAACAGAAATGTTCAATCTCTCCTTGTCCCAGACTGGAATGTCAACATGTTTCAAGCTGACCACCATTGTCCCTGTTTCTGAGATCTCCAAGGTAACCTGCCTAAATGACTGTAGTCTTGTGGCACTCACATCTGTAATTATGAAGTCCAAGGCTGGTCATGACACACAACAACACCATCATCACAGACACCCTACACCCACTCCAATTCACATACCATCCCAACAGATCCACAGATGATGCAATCTTGCACTTCACACTGCCCTCTTCCACCTGGAGGGGAAATAACTGACAATGCTGTTCATAGACTACAGCTCAGTGTTCAACACCGTAGTCCCCCTCCAAGCTCCTCACCAAGCTAGGGACCCTGGGACTGAAACCTTGGACTGAACCCCTCCCTCTGCAACTTAACCACAAAGCACTACAGAGGTTGGTGCAGCAACCCAGTGCATCACTGGGGCCATGCTCCCTACCATCCAGGACCTCTATATCAGAGGAAGGCCTGAACAATTGCCAAAGACTCCAGCCATCCTAACCATAGACTGTTTACTCTGCTACCGTCTGGCAAACGGTATTGGAGCACCAGCTCTCAGACCCACAGGCTCAGTTAAAAAGCTGTTAATTTTTGTCAGTCTGATTTAGGCCTTAGCCGATACTCGTTGGTGTATTTTAGTTATGACTACAAATTAAATCATTTTTTATTTGCAAATCCTCACGTGTGCCAGAATATTTTATGCCACTTAACACCTATTTGTGGTTAGAATTTTTCCTTGAAACCAAGATCATGTATATGCTGCTTTAGAAAGGAAATGCAGCAAACCGATATGGCCTTTCTAAGGTGAGCGACATTTAGTCTATCCATTTAGGACTGGCAGGGATTTATTTGATGCTCTGGCTTGGGCTTCAGGGAAACAAACACACACTGAATGAAGCCTAGCCAACTGTAACAAGCCTATGTTTTAATGACAGCAGGTCCAGCATTATGCAAATGAGCGTGGGTAGTGCAGCGGCAGCGCGAGGCAGATTAGAGCTGTGCCTGGGATCAGTGAGCACACGCGCTCTGTCCCCCTCCCTCTCAGAGCAACTAGTGCCTCTGTCTGTCTCTCCTTTCTCCGCTTTTCCTCTCTCTTTAGCTTTTCACTAGTTTTTCCCTCATTCTGTTGTTCCCGTCGGTGGATGATTCGTGTGTTTCTCTTTGAGAAGCAGCTCTGATTTTCCTTTGTGTAAAAAAAAAAAAATCGCGCATTCGCACGGACTCGCGCTGCGCGCACACCTCTCCGGTTAAACCAGCGCCGTTTCCTCTTTTCTAGTTAAACGGAAATAAGAATAAAGAAAATGCATCTTTACAATTTCATCGGTATTTCCCCATGTAAGCACACACACTCCCCCCGTATGTTAGTATTTGGTGTATAGCAGTTAGAACGAGCGCTGGTTTGAGGTTTAGAGAGACTGGGCTGTAAGTAGGTCGGGCTGGGTTTAAGCGGCTTTAGCCTGCGTCAGCCTAAGCTGGGAGGAATTCACCCAAAGCCCTCCGCGGTAGGCGGGGGCCTAAACGAGGCTGGCCTAGTTAAGCCTGATTCTTATTGTTGCCCGTGTGTGTTGTGTAACACAGAGCAGAGAAGACCTCGGATGAGAGAGAGTACATGCGTTAGACTGTTTGATTGAGAATCCATGAAAGGGGAGAAAGAAGAGGGACAAGGAAGAGAGTGAGTGAGAGTTAAACCAGTATTAGCCTGAGCCTCATCACAACAGAAAGAAAAGGGAGGTAGAGAACCAGACCAAATCTCAAAAGAAGGAGAGGAAAAGAAGCGAGATATTGTGTTGAGTTAGTGCTGGTGTCTAGGCCTGGCTCGGTCCAGTCTGGTTCCCTGGGCTATGTTCTAAGATGGCGTCTGGGTCCGTCTACATGTCGTCCAGTATGGTGGGTAAGGCTCGCTCCTCCAACTTCACCCTGTCTGAGAAACTGGACCTGCTGAAGCTGGTCCGCCCACACATTCTCATCCTGGAGGAGCACACCAACAAGCACGCTGTCATCGTGGACAAGAACAAGTGCTGGGACACAGTGTCTGATCAGTACAACGTCCTGGGGGGGGACAGGCCCCCCCGCACTGCCCAGGGCCTACGCACCCTCTACAAGAGGCTGAAGGAGTCGGCCAAACAGGAAGTGATGCAACGGAGACACGCCCAGCCAGAGTACAGAGGAAGTATATCTGAACCAACCAGGAGAGTGATGGAGATGATACCTCACCTTTTCCGTCACGGAGCTATTCACCATGATAAAGACCCAGCGACGATGCACAGGTGAGACACACACACACACACACACACACACACACACACACACACACACACACACACACACACACACACACACACACACACACACACACACACACACACACACACACACACACACACACACACAGGCTGCTCTGTACAGCTCTGAGTGGTGAGGGGCTGCTATACTAGTAATTAGAGGGGAGGGGTTGCACTCTACTAGAGAAGGGAGGGGCTGATCTGTAGAGCTCTACTAGTAAATGGGGGGGAGGGGTTGCTCTACTAGTAACTAGATGGGAGGGGTTTCTCTACTTGTAACTAGAGGAGAGGGGAGGGGTTTCTCTGTAGAGCTCTACTAGTAATTAGAGGAGAGGGGAGGGGCTGTTCTACTAGAGAGGGGTTGGGGCTGCTCTGTAGAGCTCTACTAGTAACTAGAGAGGGGAGGGGATGCTATGTAGAGCTCTACTAGTAACGAGAGGGGAGGGGCTGCTCTGTGGAGCTCTACTAGTAATTATAGGGGAGGGGCTGCTCTGTAGAACTCTACTAGGGAGGGGCTGCTCTGTAGAACTCTACTAGGGAGGGGTTGCTCTGTAGAACTGAACAGAGAGCTAACCTCAATCAGCTTACACATGCACACATACACACTCCTCATGCTCACACTCTTGACCTCAGAACAGCCTCAATTCGTCAGGGCATGGACTCTACAAGGTGTTCCACAGGGATTATGGACCATAGTTGTGTCTGGTTGACTGGATGTCCTTTGGGTGGTGGACCATTATTGATACACACGGGAAACTGTTGAATGTGGAAAAACCCAGCAGCATTGCAGTTCTTGACACGTACATGTGCACCTGGCACCTACTACCAGACCCTGTTTAAAGGTTCTTACATTTTATGTCTTGCCCATTAATCCTCTGAATGACACACATTCTCAATTGTCTCAAGGCTTAAAATCCCCCTTTAACCTTTCTCCTCCTTTTCATCTACACTGATTTCAGACAGATTTTAAAAATGACATCAATAAGGTATCATAGTTTTCATCTCACCTGGTTAGTCTGTCATGGAAAGAGCATTTGTTCTTAATGTTTTGTATACTCAGTGTATAATTTATTATTATATGATAGTTCCAGTTTAACTAAGACAACAAACAAAATGTGAGTTTACAGCACCTTACACGTCACGTTTACAGCACCTCACACGTCGCGTTTACAGCACCTCACACTTCGCGTTTACAGCACCTCACACGTCGCGTTTACAGCACCTCACACGTCGCGTTTACAGCACCTCACACGTCGCGTTTACAGCACCTCACACGTCGCGTTTACAGCACCTCACACGTCGCGTTTACAGCACCTCACTCGTTTACACCTATCACCCCATTCACTCTGTCCAGTTCAAAATATATTTGAGTTGTGGAGATGAGTCTATCAAACCCACTTTTCAAGAGGCAGAAAGTCAACAATCTGGTCAATTCACATTTGAAACGTAGGAGAGGTATCAGCCCACAGTAGGAGAATGCATTCTTTAGCAAAGTATGAGATGGTCATGAAAAGGGTTTTAAGAAGAATGTTTTTGACCATCCCGAAGACCGGTTGTGTTTCTACACAGCTGGTCTTCTACACCTGCATTTCTTGTTGTTTGGGGTTTTAGGCTGGGTTTCTGTACAACACTTTGTGACATCGGCTGATGTAAAAAGGGCTTTATAAATCCATTTGATTGATTGAACACTCTCAATACCCCCTCCTAGTGCCACTTATACATGTATGGCTGTAGTAATAAAGCTGTATTCTATTCCATATTGTCTCTGTAGGGTGATGTATAATGAGACCGTAATAAAGCTGTATTATTATGTTTATCTGCAGGGTGATGTATAATGAGACAGTAATAAAGCTGTATTATTCTGTTTATCTGCAGGGTGATGTATAATGAGACAGTAATAAAGCTGTATTATTCTGTTTATCTGCAGGGTGATGTATAATGAGACAGTAATAAAGCTGTATTATTCTGTTTATCTGCAGGGTGATGTATAATGAGACAGTAATAAAGATGTATTATTATGTTTATCTGCAGGGTGATGTATAATGAGACAGTAATAAAGCTGTATTATTCTGTTTATCTGCAGGGTGATGTATAATGAGACAGTAATAAAGCTGTATTATTCTGTTTATCTGCAGGGTGATGTATAATGAGACAGTAATAAAGCTGTATTATTCTGTTTATCTGCAGGGTGATGTATAATGAGATAGTAATAAAGCTGTATTATTATGTTTATCTGCAGGGTGATGTATAAGCATGACTCTCCCATGGAGCAACCTGGCAGCAGCTCCTCCCTCCCAGACTACCCATCAAACCCCGTCACCCACCACCTGGACCAGGATGTGGTCAGGCTGGACCAGGATGTGGTCAGGCTGGACCAGGACGTGGACGTGAAGCCTCCGCCAGACCTGACCATCCTCTCCACCCGTGTGGGGGTGGTGCTAGGAGGAGAGGGGGCGGAGGAGGAAGATGAGGACTTGGGCAGTGTCCATGGTTATGACGGCTCCCTCTCTCCCTGCCCATCCTCTGTCGTCCTGCCCCTCTCCACCTCACCCATTCCACTGCAACGTGACCTTTACCCTCATGACCACTACCCCCGCTGTGACCCTGACAGGCTCCGTCCCCTTCAGCTGGCCAAGGAGGAGCACGAGCAGGTCATGACCAATCACAGAAAGATGGGTGTATACCTGGAGGAGAAGAGGGAGGGGCTAAAGAGGAAGCAGGAACTGGAGGAGGAGCTTCTGAGAGCAAAAATCAAAGTAGAGAAACTGAGGGCAGCCAGGCTGAGACATGGACTACCACTGCCCCTATAACTAACACAACCATGGCCTGACTGGACTGACCATATGGAACTCAGGAGGATGCTCTGAACTGTTTCTATGTCTGTGTGGAAGAGGGGTTTGGCCTGAGAAATCATGTTTGTGTGATGAACAGTGAGTTTGAGGGAGGATTTAAAGGTCCAATGCAGCCTTCTCAATCTCAAATCATTTCTGGGTAAAAATGAATTACATTACTGTGATTGTTTTCTATTAAAATGCTCAAAAAGAGACAAAAATTGATTTTTTGCAAAGTTCAATTTCTCAAGTAAGAATTTTGCTAGGATTGTCTGCGAGTGGTCCGAGTGGGGAGGGGAAAACTGATAACAAACTATTATTGGCTGAACGGTTTTCAACTCTCTTTCTTATTGGTCTATTAACACATTTATGGTGATGTCACCAGGCAGGCCAAAACTCCATCCCACCAAAACAGGCTGAAATTTCAGCCGATCTTTTCTAACATCTCTTATGCTTAAAAGGCACTATCATAGTTTTCACCATTTCACAGTATTCCAATCTCATAGTGTGGAAATATACAGGACCAGTCAAAAGTTTGGACACATCTACTAATTGAATTGTACTATTTTCTACATTGTAGAATAGTAGTGAAGACATCAAAACTATGAAAAAACACATCTTTTTTTTCAACAAACACACATTGCACTAAAAAAGTGTTCAACATAACTAAATATATTTTATATCCGTCGACGTAGCCACCCTTTTATCTTGATGACCGCTTTGCACACTCTTGGCATTATCTCAACCAGCTTCATGAGGAATGCTTTTCTTACATTCTTGAAGAAGTTCCCACAAATGCTGACTACTTGTTGGCTGCTTTTCCTCCACTCTGAAGTCCAACTCATCCCAAACCATCTCAATTGGGTTGAGGTCGGTTGATTGTGGAGGCCAGGTCAGCTGATGCTGCACCATCTCTCACCTTGGTCAAATAGCCCTTACACAGCTTGGAAGTGTGTTTTAGGTCATTGTCCTGTTTAAATACTAATGATAGTCCCACTAAGCGCAAACCAGATGGGATGGCGTATCGCTGCAGAATGCTGTGGTAACTATGCTGGTTAAGTGTGCCTTGAATTCTAAATTAATCACAGATGGTGCTTTGCTCATGACATTATCACACCTCCTCCTCCATGCTTCACGGTGGAAACCACACATGCGGAGATCATCCATTCACCTACTCTGCGTCTCACAAAGACATGGCGGTTGGAACCAAAAATCTCAAAATTGGACTCATCAGAGCAAAGGACAAATTTCCACCGATCTAATGTCCATTTCCCGTGTTTCTTTGCCCAAAAAAGTATCTTCTTATTGGTGTCATTTAGTAGTGGTTTGTTTGCAGCAATTACACCATGAAGGCCTGATTCAAGCAGTCTCCTCTGAACAGTTGATATTGAGATGTCTGTTACTTGAACTCTGAAGCATTTATTTGGGCTGCAATTTCTGAGACTGGTAACTCTAATGAACTTATCATCTGCAGCAGAGGTAACTCTGGGTCTTCATTTCCTGTGGCGGTCCTCATGAGAGCCAGTTTCATCATAGTGCTTGATGGTTTTTGCGACTCCACTTAAAGAAAATTTCAAAGTTCTTAATGTTCCCTATTGACTGACCTTCATGTCTTAAAGTAATGATGGACTGTTGTTTCTCTTTGCTTATTTTAGCTGTTCTTGCCATAATATGGACTTGGTCTTTTACCAAATAGGGCAATCTTCTGTATACCAACCCTACCTTGTCACAACTGATTGCCTCAAACGCAATAAGAAGGAAATAAATGGTTTAACAAGGCACACCTGTTAATGGAAATGCTTTCCAGGTGACTACCTCATGAAGCTGGTTGAGAGAATGCCAAGTGTGTGCGAAGCTGTCATCAAGGCAAAAGGTGGCTATGTTTTAAGAATCTAAAATATATTTAGATTTGTTTAACACTTTGTTTGTTTACTACATGTCTACATTTCATAGGTTGGATGTCTTCGCTATTATTCTACAATCTAGAAAATAGTAAAAATGAAGAAAAACCATTGAATGAGTATTTGTGTCCAAACTTTTGACTGGTACTGTATATAAAACACAGGAATATCTAGTTTTTGACTGCACTGCGCCTTTTGAACATTGTATTTGCATAAGGAAGTGTGTGTTTTGAGTGAGTATTTAAACAGTGTGTTTGCATGTGGGACAGTGTGTGTGGTGACTACGGTTGAGTTATGACTCTGGAGCTAAAAACAATACAGATCTCTGCTTTTGTCAGACGAGAGGCGCTACGGTCACTGGTTTCGGGTACTAACGGGTACTATTTTGACTGGTTTCATTTGGTTCAAAACCCTGTGTTGCTTTACCATCCCATTAGGAGGGAAGATGATAGGTGATGAGGAGGGGTTTAGAAGGGGGTGTTGCTGTTACAGTGGTGTGACGTTCAGTGTTTCTTGTTCAGATCTGTGGTTTCAATGTTTTCTATTAAAATAGTTTTTCTAGTTTGGTTTTGTGCTTTATCATCTTCCACTTCCCTTCTCCAATCTCCCCTTCTCTATCCCTCTCTCTTCCCTTCTCCAACCTCCCCTTCTCTATCCCTCTCTCTTCCCTTCTCCAACCTCCCCTTCTCTATCCCTCTCTCTTCCCTTCTCCAACCTCCCCTTCTCTATCCCTCTCTCTTCCCTTCTCCAACCTCCCCTTCTCTATCCCTCTCTCTTCCCCTCTTCTTTAGCCCCTCACCCCCACATATCTCTCCTCACCTTTCCCCTTCGGTCTGGACTCAATATGAAGTCATCTTCACTGTAAGCCTGCTACCTGTAAGAGTGAATGTTTAATTCAGACCCTGTCTGCAGGTAACTGTTACACTAGTGAAGAAGTGAGGTAAAGCACAGATGCAGTGATGCTTAACTACAGTGACTATACAGTCCTAATATGGTAATTTTTAAAAGAAACTGGATTAAATGTTTCTCTGTAAGGCAAGGGAGACCCTCTATAGAGATAAATATAGTGAAATGGCTTGGACAGCCTCTTGCGGTCCAGGGCTGATGTCTCACCCTGGGCATGGCACTGTAGGAAAGTCCCAGGCTGCAAGTAGAGTGGAGGCCTCAGTGAAGTAGCAGCCTCTGCTGGTGAACATGTGAACTGCCACTCAGCAGATCTTGCATAAAACCTTAGTGAATCATAATTTGACATTTGTGTACACACGCAATTCACACTTTCCTAAATTCTATTTTGCTGCTGTCAATAACATAATTGAAAACAAATGTATTTTAAAAAGCAATTCAAAGCCTTGGTTCAGGGTGTAGTATTTTATTATTAGGAGCCCCATTAGCTACTGCTGAAACAGCAGATACTCTTCCTGGTGTCCACACACAACATGAAACATGACATAATACTGAACATTAATGGACAGAACTACACACATTTAAAAAAGGAATTCACACTTTCATACCTGCTTTAGCTCATGTAAAAGACCAATCAGTATCTTGTACTGAAAAAGAGTTGAGCTACTTGTCTCCACTGGTGTTTGTTCCAGTATATTTAGAGTTTGCAGGCTGCTGTTTGTGTGAGCAGTAATGTGTGTGTTAATGCTCTGATTATTAGTGTTGATGTTTTTTGCGTTTCAGATTTCAGATGTTCCTCACAGAGTCCGGCAGGAGGCTGGGGTCCAGTTGGGGTCGGGGCAGGGTCTGGTAGCAGTGCTGGTTCTGACGGGCCGCGGTACTTCAGTGTGATGTGGTGTAAGGCCAGTGGGAGGAAACACAAACGCTGGCAGGGAGACGCTGTCCTGGTGACACGAGGGCGCACCGCCACGCTTAAAGACATGGAGGGCAAGGACATCGGCAAGGGTGAGTGTGTGAACATTTTAGGTTTCCCCAAACACAGATTAAACATAGTCCTTGACTAAAAATCATGCTCAATGGAGAATTCTGATTTGAAAGTGGTTTTAGTCCAGAACTAGGGCTACTCTGTGGCCAGGAGAGCGGCCCTGAGAGGGTTATTTTCCGAGTGCATCGGAGAGTGATTCAGATTGTGTGTGTAGGTAGTGGCTATAAGGTATCAGAGCTGGCATCGCTGGGTGAAGGAGAGACCTTGATGATAGGAGCTAAACAGGTGGAGGTGATGGGACTCATATCAGAGCTGGACTACAATAAGGGCCGCTGTTTCCTTGACGTCCATGTGGAGAAGGAGGAGCCTAAGATATCAGCTCCTCCCGCCTCACGATGCCCAGCTTCCAAACCGTTCTGCCGTCCGACGCTATTGGGCGGAGAGACTGGTAGGGGAGTGGCCAAGCCTCAGGAGGAGGGGCCCTGTAAACCACGCCATGACCCTCTAGCACCAGGTAAATACACAGACATACAGTACACTTTCTCTCATCACACACACACATGAAGTTACACATTCTCACACACTTCAAACACACTACACTCATCATCTCTCTAATGGTGTGTGTAGGAGCCATTGTCATGCCCCGGCCCTCAACCAATCACCAGTGGACATATAACAAGGCAGGCCTCCCACTGGTGGACGTGGTGGTTGACCCCTACTTGACCGCTCACCTCCGACCCCACCAGCGAGACGGTCTGCAGTTCCTCTACGAGTGTGTCATGGGGATGAGGTAATAGGAGATGTGTGTCTGCTCATGATGAATCCTGATCACTCCAAAGTGTATGTTGTGTTCCACAAGGCTCTGTGCTGGGGCTGCTATTTATTTACTTTGATGAATTATGTGTGTGTGGGGTGTGCGTGTGTGTGTGTCAGGGCTACATGTAGGTACGGTGCTATCCTGGCAGATGAGATGGGTCTGGGTAAGACCCTCCAGAGCGTGGCTTTGACATGGACGCTGCTAAAGCAGGGCCCATACGGCGGGAAGCCGGTTGCTAAGCTTGTGCTGGTGGTTGCCCCTGGCAGCCTGGTGCAGAACTGGGGGGCGGAGTTTAAGAAGTGGCTTGGCCGTGAGAGGATCAACGTCTATACTGTTAACCAGGTAGGGGTGTGTTTGATCAGCGTCTACACTGTTAACCAGGTAGGGGTGTGTTTGGTCAGCGTCTACACTGTTAACCAGGTAGGGGTGTGTTTGATCAGCGTCTACACTGTTAACCAGGTAGGGGTGTGTTTGGTCAGCGTCTACACTGTTAACCAGGTAGGGGTTGTTTGGAGGAGGAGGAAGAGGGGGAGTGTGTTTCCCTGTAGTGCTGTTTCTGATCTATATGGTGACGTGTGTGTGTGTTCTGTGTTGTGTTGGTCATTAGGACCACAGGGTGGAGCTGTTTGCAGCGTCTCCTCTCCACAGTGTATTAGTGATCAGCTATGAGATGCTGCTTCGCTCTGGAAGTGGTGAGTTGGTTCACAGCAGCTTATCTAACGGGTGGGAAGTACCACTGTTACAACACTGTTGAATTACACCTCAACTCCTAAATGACACAGATTAGTAGTACGATGGATGATACACGCATGAGACATTATAATGTTGTGTGTGTGTTGTGTAGGTACAGAAGCTGGAGTTTGGGCTGGTGATCTGTGATGAGGGTCACAGGTTGAAGAACAGCAGCATCAAGACTTCCTCTGCCCTCAGCGGTCTCAGCTGTACACGCAGAGTTATTCTGACAGGTACACACACAGCCCTCTGTTTTATTGACCTTTTACTTTCTCCTAGTCTTTTCTCATCTATTGTGTTTGCTGTGCTGTAGGTACTCCTGTCCAGAATGACCTGCAGGAGTTCTATTCCATCATAGAGTTTGTGAACCCGGGAATTCTGGGGTCGTCTGCTGCCTACAGGAAGGTGTACGAGGAGCCAATCCTCCGCTCCCGACAGCCCATCTGCACTGAGGTACATTAACCATCTACACTCTCCATCTACAGCCCTCCTACACTGAGGTACTGTCTGCATCTCTATCTCTGTCTCTATACCTCTACACTATCTCTCTATTGTATGCTCACAACAGCCCTCCTACACTGAGGTACTGTCTGCATCTCTATCTCTGTCTCTATACCTCTACACTGTCTCTCTATTGTACGCTTACAACAGCCCTCCTACACTGAGGTACTGTCTGCATCTACACTCTCTGTCTCTATACCTCTACACTATCTCTCTATTGTACGCTCACAACAGCCCTCCTACACTGAGGTACTGTCTGCATCTCTATCTCTGTCTCTATACCTCTACACTATCTCTCTATTGTACGCTCACAACAGCCATCCTACACTGAGGTACTGTCTGCATCTCTATCTCTGTCTCTATACCTCTACACTATCTCTCTATTGTACGCTCACAACAGCCCTCCTACACTGAGGTACTGTCTGCATCTCTATCTCTGTCTCTATACCTCTACACTATCTCTCTATTGTACGCTCACAACAGCCATCCTACACTGAGGTACTGTCTGCATCTCTATCTCTGTCTCTATACCTCTACACTATCTCTCTATTGTACGCTCACAACAGCCCTCCTACACTGAGGTACTGTCTGCATCTCTATCTCTGTCTCTATACCTCTACACTATCTCTCTATTGTACGCTCACAACAGCCCTCCTACACTGAGGTACTGTCTGCATCTCTATCTCTGTCTCTATACCTCTACACTATCTCTCTATTGTACGCTCACAACAGCCATCCTACACTGAGGTACTGTCTGCATCTCTATCTCTGTCTCTATACCTCTACACTATCTCTCTATTGTACGCTCACAACAGCCCTCCTACACTGAGGTACTGTCTGCATCTCTATCTCTGTCTCTATACCTCTACACTATCTCTCTATTGTACGCTCACAACAGCCCTCCTACACTGAGGTACTGTCTGCATCTACACTCTCTGTCTCTATACCTCTACACTATCTCTCTATTGTACGCTCACAACAGCCCTCCTACACTGAGGTACTGTCTGCATCTCTATCTCTGTCTCTATACCTCTACACTATCTCTCTATTGTACGCTCACAACAGCCCTCCTACACTGAGGTACATTACCCATCTCTTTCTCTCCCTTCATTCCTTCTCTATATCTTTCCCTGTAGGAGGAGAGAGATTTGGGGGAGGAGCGAGCAGCTGAGCTCTCTCGTCTGACTGGTCTGTTTATTCTGAGGCGGACCCAAGAGATCATCAACCGCTACCTGCCGCCTCGTCTTGATTGGACAGTGTTCTGTAGCCCCTCCCCCTTGCAGCGGGAGCTGTACCAGGCTCTCCTCTCGCACCGTGTCATCCGAGCCTGTCTACAGGGGTCGACACAGACTCACACACACCTCGCCTGCATCACCGCCCTGAAAAAGCTCTGCAACCACCCAGGACTGCTCTACTCCACTGTACAGGTATGACACACAAAGACACGATGATGATGACAACAATGATGATGATGATGAAGATAATTGTATGTGTGTTCCAGGAGCGGTCTGATGGCGGCTCAGCAGAGGGTTCTCTGTATGAAGGGCTAAGAGGTGTCTTTCCAGAGTCTTACTCTTCTGGGGGCTTCAGTGCAGCTGACTCAGGGAAACTACTGGTCCTGTCTGACCTACTGACCACTATTCACCACCTCAGCCCTACTGACAGGTAGGTGTGTGTGTCTGTGTGTGCGTGCGTGTTAGTATGAAGTAAGTCGCTCTGGATAAGAGCGTCTGCTAAATGACTTAAATGTAAATGTAAGTGCGTCAAGGGATCCGGGCACACTGGCATTGGTTTGTTGACACCATAGGGATCCTATTAAATAACTAGATGGGCTGTCATTAACCCTCAAAGTTCCAGAATGGAGTGAAAATGGCAGCCATATTGGCCAGGGAGAAATCCAAACCTGTCTAATTGGAATTAATGACCATATAGGCAGAATCCAGATGTTTCTTATAGAGGAAAATAAAAGCAAAGCATGTGATATCAGAAATTGTGTAATAGAATTATTGTCAAAATAAAATATTGTCATATAATTATAAATACAATGTATATGGTTTTTATACACATTTTCTGTATAAATAGCCTAATATATGTGAACAGACCATAAATGTCAACATTTTAGTTTTCTTGGAAAGCTGTGAGTTATATGATACAATGTCAGTACTTGTTGCATTTGCAACTTGTCTCAGTCCCATCGTCAACTGATGTCAGCCAGTGTCTGGCTGTGGATTGACTGTGTTGTTTCAATGGAATGTTGGAAGTTAGTTAGAAACATTTATAGAATCATTCCTCTAAAACTGTCTGGCTTATAATGCATTACTTTATACAATATCTTATCACACGGCAGATACATTCTTAAAATGCATTACTTTATATAATATCTTATCACAGCACAATATCTTATCACAGAACTCCCTGACCAACATGGCTGATCTTTAGACCATCATAAGAAGGTTCATGTCCAGTCTAGTATTCTAATTCTATGGTTGACCCACTCA